>NW_027371125.1:0-30450 GCF_046119375.1 Phyllobates terribilis | reverse complement strand
AGGTGCAATTCTGAAATTTTTGCTTTTTCCTGCTAATCCTAGCATGATAAAGAAGATTCAAAGAGAGTGAGATGCCAGCTCCTTTCATTCAGTCAGTAGCTTCAAACATTTTTGGTATATGAAAAACATGTTTTTCAATGGCAAAAATCAATGAATATTGTAAATGCACAAACAGTAATATCTCCACATTGCACGGTGCAATTCTGAAATTTTTAGCTTTTTCCTGTTAATCCTAGCATGATAAGATTCAAAGAGAGTGAGATGCCAGCTCCTTTCATTCAGTCAGTAGCTTCAAACATTTCTGGTATATGAAAAACGTTTTTCAATGGCAAAAATCAATGAATATTGTAAATGCACAAACAGTAATATCTCCACATTGCAAGGTGCAATTCTGAAATTTTTTGCTTTTTCCTGTTAATCCTAGCATGATAAAGAAGATTCAAAGAGAGTGAGATGCCAGCTCCTTTCATTCAGTCAGTAGCTTCAAACATTTCTGGTATATGAAAAACATGTTTTTCAATGGCAAAAATCAATGAATATTGTAAATGCACAAACAGTAATATCTCCGCATTGCAAGGTGCAATTCTGAAATTTTTTGCTTTTTCCTGCTAATCCTAGCATGATAAAGAAGATTCAAAGAGAGTGAGATGCCAGCTCCTTTCATTCAGTCAGTAGCTTCAAACATTTCTGGTATATGAAAAACATGTTTTTCAATGGCAAAAATCAATGAATATTGTAAAAGCACAAACAGTAATATCTCCACATTGCACGGTGCAATTCTGAAATTTTTAGCTTTTTCCTGTTAATCCTAGCATGATAAAGAAGATTCAAAGAGAGTGAGATGCCAGCTCCTTTCATTCAGTCAGTAGCTTCAAACATTTCTGGTATATGAAAAACATGTTTTTCAATGGCAAAAATCAATGAATATTGTAAATGCACAAACAGTAATATCTCCACATTGCAAGGTGCAATTCTGAAATTTTTTGCTTTTTCCTGCTAATCCTAGCATGATAAAGAAGATTCAAAGAGAGTGAGATGCCAGCTCCTTTCATTCAGTCAGTAGCTTCAAACATTTCTGGTATATGAAAAACATGTTTTTCAATGGCAAAAATCAATGAATATTGTAAATGCACAAACAGTAATATCTCCACATTGCACGGTGCAATTCTGAAATTTTTAGCTTTTTCCTGTTAATCCTAGCATGATAAAGAAGATTCAAAGAGAGTGAGATGCCAGCTCCTTTCATTCAGTCAGTAGCTTCAAACATTTCTGGTATATGAAAAACATGTTTTTCAATGGCAAAAATCAATGAATATTGTAAATGCACAAACAGTAATATCTCCACATTGCAAGGTGCAATTCTGAAATTTTTTGCTTTTTCCTGTTAATCCTAGCATGATAAAGAAGATTCAAAGAGAGTGAGATGCCAGCTCCTTTCATTCAGTCAGTAGCTTCAAACATTTCTGGTATATGAAAAACATGTTTTTCAATGGCAAAAATCAATGAATATTGTAAATGCACAAACAGTAATATCTCCACATTGCAAGGTGCAATTCTGAAATTTTTTGCTTTTTCCTGCTAATCCTAGCATGATAAAGAAGATTCAAAGAGAGTGAGATGCCAGCTCCTTTCATTCAGTCAGTAGCTTCAAACATTTCTGGTATATGAAAAACATGTTTTTCAATGGCAAAAATCAATGAATATTGTAAAAGCACAAACAGTAATATCTCCACATTGCACGGTGCAATTCTGAAATTTTTAGCTTTTTCCTGTTAATCCTAGCATGATAAAGAAGATTCAAAGAGAGTGAGATGCCAGCTCCTTTCATTCAGTCAGTAGCTTCAAACATTTCTGGTATATGAAAAACATGTTTTTCAATGGCAAAAATCAATGAATATTGTAAATGCACAAACAGTAATATCTCCACATTGCACGGTGCAATTCTGAAATTTTTAGCTTTTTCCTGTTAATCCTAGCATGATAAAGAAGATTCAAAGAGAGTGAGATGCCAGCTCCTTTCATTCAGTCAGTAGCTTCAAACATTTCTGGTATATGAAAAACATGTTTTTCAATGGCAAAAATCAATGAATATTGTAAATGCACAAACAGTAATATCTCCACATTGCAAGGTGCAATTCTGAAATTTTTTGCTTTTTCCTGTTAATCCTAGCATGATAAAGAAGATTCAAAGAGAGTGAGATGCCAGCTCCTTTCATTCAGTCAGTAGCTTCAAACATTTCTGGTATATGAAAAACATGTTTTTCAATGGCAAAAATCAATGAATATTGTAAATGCACAAACAGTAATATCTCCACATTGCACGGTGCAATTCTGAAATTTTTAGCTTTTTCCTGTTAATCCTAGCATGATAAAGAAGATTCAAAGAGAGTGAGATGCCAGCTCCTTTCATTCAGTCAGTAGCTTCAAACATTTCTGGTATATGAAAAACATGTTTTTCAATGGCAAAAATCAATGAATATTGTAAATGCACAAACAGTAATATCTCCACATTGCACGGTGCAATTCTGAAATTTTTAGCTTTTTCCTGTTAATCCTAGCATGATAAAGAAGATTCAAAGAGAGTGAGATGCCAGCTCCTTTCATTCAGTCAGTAGCTTCAAACATTTCTGGTATATGAAAAACATGTTTTTCAATGGCAAAAATCAATGAATATTGTAAATGCACAAACAGTAATATCTCCACATTGCAAGGTGCAATTCTGAAATTTTTTGCTTTTTCCTGTTAATCCTAGCATGATAAAGAAGATTCAAAGAGAGTGAGATGCCAGCTCCTTTCATTCAGTCAGTAGCTTCAAACATTTCTGGTATATGAAAAACATGTTTTTCAATGGCAAAAATCAATGAATATTGTAAATGCACAAACAGTAATATCTCCACATTGCAAGGTGCAATTCTGAAATTTTTTGCTTTTTCCTGCTAATCCTAGCATGATAAAGAAGATTCAAAGAGAGTGAGATGCCAGCTCCTTTCATTCAGTCAGTAGCTTCAAACATTTCTGGTATATGAAAAACGTTTTTCAATGGCAAAAATCAATGAATATTGTAAATGCACAAACAGTAATATCTCCACATTGCACGGTGCAATTCTGAAATTTTTAGCTTTTTCCTGTTAATCCTAGCATGATAAAGAAGATTCAAAGAGAGTGAGATGCCAGCTCCTTTCATTCAGTCAGTAGCTTCAAACATTTCTGGTATATGAAAAACATGTTTTTCAATGGCAAAAATCAATGAATATTGTAAATGCACAAACAGTAATATCTCCACATTGCACGGTGCAATTCTGAAATTTTTAGCTTTTTCCTGTTAATCCTAGCATGATAAAGAAGATTCAAAGAGAGTGAGATGCCAGCTCCTTTCATTCAGTCAGTAGCTTCAAACATTTCTGGTATATGAAAAACGTTTTTCAATGGCAAAAATCAATGAATATTGTAAATGCACAAACAGTAATATCTCCACATTGCAAGGTGCAATTCTGAAATTTTTTGCTTTTTCCTGTTAATCCTAGCATGATAAAGAAGATTCAGAGTGAGATGCCAGCTCCTTTCATTCAGTCAGTAGCTTCAAACATTTCTGGTATATGAAAAACATGTTTTTCAATGGCAAAAATCAATGAATATTGTAAATGCACAAACAGTAATATCTCCGCATTGCAAGGTGCAATTCTGAAATTTTTTGCTTTTTCCTGCTAATCCTAGCATGATAAAGAAGATTCAAAGAGAGTGAGATGCCAGCTCCTTTCATTCAGTCAGTAGCTTCAAACATTTCTGGTATATGAAAAACATGTTTTTCAATGGCAAAAATCAATGAATATTGTAAAAGCACAAACAGTAATATCTCCACATTGCACGGTGCAATTCTGAAATTTTTAGCTTTTTCCTGTTAATCCTAGCATGATAAAGAAGATTCAAAGAGAGTGAGATGCCAGCTCCTTTCATTCAGTCAGTAGCTTCAAACATTTCTGGTATATGAAAAACATGTTTTTCAATGGCAAAAATCAATGAATATTGTAAATGCACAAACAGTAATATCTCCACATTGCACGGTGCAATTCTGAAATTTTTAGCTTTTTCCTGTTAATCCTAGCATGATAAAGAAGATTCAAAGAGAGTGAGATGCCAGCTCCTTTCATTCAGTCAGTAGCTTCAAACATTTCTGGTATATGAAAAACGTTTTTCAATGGCAAAAATCAATGAATATTGTAAATGCACAAACAGTAATATCTCCGCATTGCAAGGTGCAATTCTGAAATTTTTTGCTTTTTCCTGCTAATCCTAGCATGATAAAGAAGATTCAAAGAGAGTGAGATGCCAGCTCCTTTCATTCAGTCAGTAGCTTCAAACATTTCTGGTATATGAAAAACATGTTTTTCAATGGCAAAAATCAATGAATATTGTAAATGCACAAACAGTAATATCTCCACATTGCAAGGTGCAATTCTGAAATTTTTTGCTTTTTCCTGTTAATCCTAGCATGATAAAGAAGATTCAAAGAGAGTGAGATGCCAGCTCCTTTCATTCAGTCAGTAGCTTCAAACATTTCTGGTATATGAAAAACATGTTTTTCAATGGCAAAAATCAATGAATATTGTAAATGCACAAACAGTAATATCTCCACATTGCAAGGTGCAATTCTGAAATTTTTTGCTTTTTCCTGCTAATCCTAGCATGATAAAGAAGATTCAAAGAGAGTGAGATGCCAGCTCCTTTCATTCAGTCAGTAGCTTCAAACATTTCTGGTATATGAAAAACATGTTTTTCAATGGCAAAAATCAATGAATATTGTAAATGCACAAACAGTAATATCTCCACATTGCAAGGTGCAATTCTGAAATTTTTTGCTTTTTCCTGCTAATCCTAGCATGATAAAGAAGATTCAAAGAGAGTGAGATGCCAGCTCCTTTCATTCAGTCAGTAGCTTCAAACATTTCTGGTATATGAAAAACGTTTTTCAATGGCAAAAATCAATGAATATTGTAAATGCACAAACAGTAATATCTCCACATTGCACGGTGCAATTCTGAAATTTTTAGCTTTTTCCTGTTAATCCTAGCATGATAAAGAAGATTCAAAGAGAGTGAGATGCCAGCTCCTTTCATTCAGTCAGTAGCTTCAAACATTTCTGGTATATGAAAAACATGTTTTTCAATGGCAAAAATCAATGAATATTGTAAATGCACAAACAGTAATATCTCCACATTGCACGGTGCAATTCTGAAATTTTTAGCTTTTTCCTGTTAATCCTAGCATGATAAAGAAGATTCAAAGAGAGTGAGATGCCAGCTCCTTTCATTCAGTCAGTAGCTTCAAACATTTCTGGTATATGAAAAACGTTTTTCAATGGCAAAAATCAATGAATATTGTAAATGCACAAACAGTAATATCTCCACATTGCAAGGTGCAATTCTGAAATTTTTTGCTTTTTCCTGTTAATCCTAGCATGATAAAGAAGATTCAGAGTGAGATGCCAGCTCCTTTCATTCAGTCAGTAGCTTCAAACATTTCTGGTATATGAAAAACATGTTTTTCAATGGCAAAAATCAATGAATATTGTAAATGCACAAACAGTAATATCTCCGCATTGCAAGGTGCAATTCTGAAATTTTTTGCTTTTTCCTGCTAATCCTAGCATGATAAAGAAGATTCAAAGAGAGTGAGATGCCAGCTCCTTTCATTCAGTCAGTAGCTTCAAACATTTCTGGTATATGAAAAACATGTTTTTCAATGGCAAAAATCAATGAATATTGTAAAAGCACAAACAGTAATATCTCCACATTGCACGGTGCAATTCTGAAATTTTTAGCTTTTTCCTGTTAATCCTAGCATGATAAAGAAGATTCAAAGAGAGTGAGATGCCAGCTCCTTTCATTCAGTCAGTAGCTTCAAACATTTCTGGTATATGAAAAACATGTTTTTCAATGGCAAAAATCAATGAATATTGTAAATGCACAAACAGTAATATCTCCACATTGCACGGTGCAATTCTGAAATTTTTAGCTTTTTCCTGTTAATCCTAGCATGATAAAGAAGATTCAAAGAGAGTGAGATGCCAGCTCCTTTCATTCAGTCAGTAGCTTCAAACATTTCTGGTATATGAAAAACATGTTTTTCAATGGCAAAAATCAATGAATATTGTAAATGCACAAACAGTAATATCTCCACATTGCACGGTGCAATTCTGAAATTTTTAGCTTTTTCCTGTTAATCCTAGCATGATAAAGAAGATTCAAAGAGAGTGAGATGCCAGCTCCTTTCATTCAGTCAGTAGCTTCAAACATTTCTGGTATATGAAAAACATGTTTTTCAATGGCAAAAATCAATGAATATTGTAAATGCACAAACAGTAATATCTCCACATTGCACGGTGCAATTCTGAAATTTTTAGCTTTTTCCTGTTAATCCTAGCATGATAAAGAAGATTCAAAGAGAGTGAGATGCCAGCTCCTTTCATTCAGTCAGTAGCTTCAAACATTTCTGGTATATGAAAAACATGTTTTTCAATGGCAAAAATCAATGAATATTGTAAATGCACAAACAGTAATATCTCCGCATTGCAAGGTGCAATTCTGAAATTTTTTGCTTTTTCCTGCTAATCCTAGCATGATAAAGAAGATTCAAAGAGAGTGAGATGCCAGCTCCTTTCATTCAGTCAGTAGCTTCAAACATTTCTGGTATATGAAAAACATGTTTTTCAATGGCAAAAATCAATGAATATTGTAAATGCACAAACAGTAATATCTCCACATTGCAAGGTGCAATTCTGAAATTTTTTGCTTTTTCCTGTTAATCCTAGCATGATAAAGAAGATTCAAAGAGAGTGAGATGCCAGCTCCTTTCATTCAGTCAGTAGCTTCAAACATTTCTGGTATATGAAAAACATGTTTTTCAATGGCAAAAATCAATGAATATTGTAAATGCACAAACAGTAATATCTCCACATTGCAAGGTGCAATTCTGAAATTTTTTGCTTTTTCCTGCTAATCCTAGCATGATAAAGAAGATTCAAAGAGAGTGAGATGCCAGCTCCTTTCATTCAGTCAGTAGCTTCAAACATTTCTGGTATATGAAAAACGTTTTTCAATGGCAAAAATCAATGAATATTGTAAATGCACAAACAGTAATATCTCCACATTGCACGGTGCAATTCTGAAATTTTTAGCTTTTTCCTGTTAATCCTAGCATGATAAAGAAGATTCAAAGAGAGTGAGATGCCAGCTCCTTTCATTCAGTCAGTAGCTTCAAACATTTCTGGTATATGAAAAACATGTTTTTCAATAGCAAAAATCAATGAATATTGTAAATGCACAAACAGTAATATCTCCACATTGCAAGGTGCAATTCTGAAATTTTTTGCTTTTTCCTGCTAATCCTAGCATGATAAAGAAGATTCAAAGAGAGTGAGATGCCAGCTCCTTTCATTCAGTCAGTAGCTTCAAACATTTTTGGTATATGAAAAACATGTTTTTCAATGGCAAAAATCAATGAATATTGTAAATGCACAAACAGTAATATCTCCACATTGCACGGTGCAATTCTGAAATTTTTAGCTTTTTCCTGTTAATCCTAGCATGATAAGATTCAAAGAGAGTGAGATGCCAGCTCCTTTCATTCAGTCAGTAGCTTCAAACATTTCTGGTATATGAAAAACGTTTTTCAATGGCAAAAATCAATGAATATTGTAAATGCACAAACAGTAATATCTCCACATTGCAAGGTGCAATTCTGAAATTTTTTGCTTTTTCCTGTTAATCCTAGCATGATAAAGAAGATTCAAAGAGAGTGAGATGCCAGCTCCTTTCATTCAGTCAGTAGCTTCAAACATTTCTGGTATATGAAAAACATGTTTTTCAATGGCAAAAATCAATGAATATTGTAAATGCACAAACAGTAATATCTCCGCATTGCAAGGTGCAATTCTGAAATTTTTTGCTTTTTCCTGCTAATCCTAGCATGATAAAGAAGATTCAAAGAGAGTGAGATGCCAGCTCCTTTCATTCAGTCAGTAGCTTCAAACATTTCTGGTATATGAAAAACATGTTTTTCAATGGCAAAAATCAATGAATATTGTAAAAGCACAAACAGTAATATCTCCACATTGCACGGTGCAATTCTGAAATTTTTAGCTTTTTCCTGTTAATCCTAGCATGATAAAGAAGATTCAAAGAGAGTGAGATGCCAGCTCCTTTCATTCAGTCAGTAGCTTCAAACATTTCTGGTATATGAAAAACATGTTTTTCAATGGCAAAAATCAATGAATATTGTAAATGCACAAACAGTAATATCTCCACATTGCAAGGTGCAATTCTGAAATTTTTTGCTTTTTCCTGCTAATCCTAGCATGATAAAGAAGATTCAAAGAGAGTGAGATGCCAGCTCCTTTCATTCAGTCAGTAGCTTCAAACATTTCTGGTATATGAAAAACATGTTTTTCAATGGCAAAAATCAATGAATATTGTAAATGCACAAACAGTAATATCTCCACATTGCACGGTGCAATTCTGAAATTTTTAGCTTTTTCCTGTTAATCCTAGCATGATAAAGAAGATTCAAAGAGAGTGAGATGCCAGCTCCTTTCATTCAGTCAGTAGCTTCAAACATTTCTGGTATATGAAAAACATGTTTTTCAATGGCAAAAATCAATGAATATTGTAAATGCACAAACAGTAATATCTCCACATTGCAAGGTGCAATTCTGAAATTTTTTGCTTTTTCCTGTTAATCCTAGCATGATAAAGAAGATTCAAAGAGAGTGAGATGCCAGCTCCTTTCATTCAGTCAGTAGCTTCAAACATTTCTGGTATATGAAAAACATGTTTTTCAATGGCAAAAATCAATGAATATTGTAAATGCACAAACAGTAATATCTCCACATTGCAAGGTGCAATTCTGAAATTTTTTGCTTTTTCCTGCTAATCCTAGCATGATAAAGAAGATTCAAAGAGAGTGAGATGCCAGCTCCTTTCATTCAGTCAGTAGCTTCAAACATTTCTGGTATATGAAAAACATGTTTTTCAATGGCAAAAATCAATGAATATTGTAAAAGCACAAACAGTAATATCTCCACATTGCACGGTGCAATTCTGAAATTTTTAGCTTTTTCCTGTTAATCCTAGCATGATAAAGAAGATTCAAAGAGAGTGAGATGCCAGCTCCTTTCATTCAGTCAGTAGCTTCAAACATTTCTGGTATATGAAAAACATGTTTTTCAATGGCAAAAATCAATGAATATTGTAAATGCACAAACAGTAATATCTCCACATTGCACGGTGCAATTCTGAAATTTTTAGCTTTTTCCTGTTAATCCTAGCATGATAAAGAAGATTCAAAGAGAGTGAGATGCCAGCTCCTTTCATTCAGTCAGTAGCTTCAAACATTTCTGGTATATGAAAAACATGTTTTTCAATGGCAAAAATCAATGAATATTGTAAATGCACAAACAGTAATATCTCCACATTGCAAGGTGCAATTCTGAAATTTTTTGCTTTTTCCTGTTAATCCTAGCATGATAAAGAAGATTCAAAGAGAGTGAGATGCCAGCTCCTTTCATTCAGTCAGTAGCTTCAAACATTTCTGGTATATGAAAAACATGTTTTTCAATGGCAAAAATCAATGAATATTGTAAATGCACAAACAGTAATATCTCCACATTGCACGGTGCAATTCTGAAATTTTTAGCTTTTTCCTGTTAATCCTAGCATGATAAAGAAGATTCAAAGAGAGTGAGATGCCAGCTCCTTTCATTCAGTCAGTAGCTTCAAACATTTCTGGTATATGAAAAACATGTTTTTCAATGGCAAAAATCAATGAATATTGTAAATGCACAAACAGTAATATCTCCACATTGCACGGTGCAATTCTGAAATTTTTAGCTTTTTCCTGTTAATCCTAGCATGATAAAGAAGATTCAAAGAGAGTGAGATGCCAGCTCCTTTCATTCAGTCAGTAGCTTCAAACATTTCTGGTATATGAAAAACATGTTTTTCAATGGCAAAAATCAATGAATATTGTAAATGCACAAACAGTAATATCTCCACATTGCATGGTGCAATTCTGAAATTTTTAGCTTTTTCCTGTTAATCCTAGCATGATAAAGAAGATTCAAAGAGAGTGAGATGCCAGCTCCTTTCATTCAGTCAGTAGCTTCAAACATTTCTGGTATATGAAAAACATGTTTTTCAATGGCAAAAATCAATGAATATTGTAAATGCACAAACAGTAATATCTCCACATTGCACGGTGCAATTCTGAAATTTTTAGCTTTTTCCTGTTAATCCTAGCATGATAAAGAAGATTCAAAGAGAGTGAGATGCCAGCTCCTTTCATTCAGTCAGTAGCTTCAAACATTTCTGGTATATGAAAAACGTTTTTCAATGGCAAAAATCAATGAATATTGTAAATGCACAAACAGTAATATCTCCGCATTGCAAGGTGCAATTCTGAAATTTTTTGCTTTTTCCTGCTAATCCTAGCATGATAAAGAAGATTCAAAGAGAGTGAGATGCCAGCTCCTTTCATTCAGTCAGTAGCTTCAAACATTTCTGGTATATGAAAAACATGTTTTTCAATGGCAAAAATCAATGAATATTGTAAATGCACAAACAGTAATATCTCCACATTGCAAGGTGCAATTCTGAAATTTTTTGCTTTTTCCTGTTAATCCTAGCATGATAAAGAAGATTCAAAGAGAGTGAGATGCCAGCTCCTTTCATTCAGTCAGTAGCTTCAAACATTTCTGGTATATGAAAAACATGTTTTTCAATGGCAAAAATCAATGAATATTGTAAATGCACAAACAGTAATATCTCCACATTGCAAGGTGCAATTCTGAAATTTTTTGCTTTTTCCTGCTAATCCTAGCATGATAAAGAAGATTCAAAGAGAGTGATGCCAGCTCCTTTCATTCAGTCAGTAGCTTCAAACATTTCTGGTATATGAAAAACGTTTTTCAATGGCAAAAATCAATGAATATTGTAAATGCACAAACAGTAATATCTCCACATTGCACGGTGCAATTCTGAAATTTTTAGCTTTTTCCTGTTAATCCTAGCATGATAAAGAAGATTCAAAGAGAGTGAGATGCCAGCTCCTTTCATTCAGTCAGTAGCTTCAAACATTTCTGGTATATGAAAAACATGTTTTTCAATAGCAAAAATCAATGAATATTGTAAATGCACAAACAGTAATATCTCCACATTGCAAGGTGCAATTCTGAAATTTTTTGCTTTTTCCTGCTAATCCTAGCATGATAAAGAAGATTCAAAGAGAGTGAGATGCCAGCTCCTTTCATTCAGTCAGTAGCTTCAAACATTTTTGGTATATGAAAAACATGTTTTTCAATGGCAAAAATCAATGAATATTGTAAATGCACAAACAGTAATATCTCCACATTGCACGGTGCAATTCTGAAATTTTTAGCTTTTTCCTGTTAATCCTAGCATGATAAAGAAGATTCAAAGAGAGTGAGATGCCAGCTCCTTTCATTCAGTCAGTAGCTTCAAACATTTCTGGTATATGAAAAACGTTTTTCAATGGCAAAAATCAATGAATATTGTAAATGCACAAACAGTAATATCTCCACATTGCAAGGTGCAATTCTGAAATTTTTTGCTTTTTCCTGTTAATCCTAGCATGATAAAGAAGATTCAAAGAGAGTGAGATGCCAGCTCCTTTCATTCAGTCAGTAGCTTCAAACATTTCTGGTATATGAAAAACATGTTTTTCAATGGCAAAAATCAATGAATATTGTAAATGCACAAACAGTAATATCTCCGCATTGCAAGGTGCAATTCTGAAATTTTTTGCTTTTTCCTGCTAATCCTAGCATGATAAAGAAGATTCAAAGAGAGTGAGATGCCAGCTCCTTTCATTCAGTCAGTAGCTTCAAACATTTCTGGTATATGAAAAACATGTTTTTCAATGGCAAAAATCAATGAATATTGTAAAAGCACAAACAGTAATATCTCCACATTGCACGGTGCAATTCTGAAATTTTTAGCTTTTTCCTGTTAATCCTAGCATGATAAAGAAGATTCAAAGAGAGTGAGATGCCAGCTCCTTTCATTCAGTCAGTAGCTTCAAACATTTCTGGTATATGAAAAACATGTTTTTCAATGGCAAAAATCAATGAATATTGTAAATGCACAAACAGTAATATCTCCACATTGCAAGGTGCAATTCTGAAATTTTTTGCTTTTTCCTGCTAATCCTAGCATGATAAAGAAGATTCAAAGAGAGTGAGATGCCAGCTCCTTTCATTCAGTCAGTAGCTTCAAACATTTCTGGTATATGAAAAACATGTTTTTCAATGGCAAAAATCAATGAATATTGTAAATGCACAAACAGTAATATCTCCACATTGCACGGTGCAATTCTGAAATTTTTAGCTTTTTCCTGTTAATCCTAGCATGATAAAGAAGATTCAAAGAGAGTGAGATGCCAGCTCCTTTCATTCAGTCAGTAGCTTCAAACATTTCTGGTATATGAAAAACATGTTTTTCAATGGCAAAAATCAATGAATATTGTAAATGCACAAACAGTAATATCTCCACATTGCAAGGTGCAATTCTGAAATTTTTTGCTTTTTCCTGTTAATCCTAGCATGATAAAGAAGATTCAAAGAGAGTGAGATGCCAGCTCCTTTCATTCAGTCAGTAGCTTCAAACATTTCTGGTATATGAAAAACATGTTTTTCAATGGCAAAAATCAATGAATATTGTAAATGCACAAACAGTAATATCTCCACATTGCACGGTGCAATTCTGAAATTTTTAGCTTTTTCCTGTTAATCCTAGCATGATAAAGAAGATTCAGAGTGAGATGCCAGCTCCTTTCATTCAGTCAGTAGCTTCAAACATTTCTGGTATATGAAAAACATGTTTTTCAATGGCAAAAATCAATGAATATTGTAAATGCACAAACAGTAATATCTCCACATTGCAAGGTGCAATTCTGAAATTTTTTGCTTTTTCCTGCTAATCCTAGCATGATAAAGAAGATTCAAAGAGAGTGAGATGCCAGCTCCTTTCATTCAGTCAGTAGCTTCAAACATTTCTGGTATATGAAAACCATGTTTTTCAATGGCAAAAATCAATGAATATTGTAAATGCACAAACAGTAATATCTCCACATTGCACGGTGCAATTCTGAAATTTGTAGCTTTTTCCTGTTAATCCTAGCATGATAAAGAAGATTCAAAGAGAGTGAGATGCCAGCTCCTTTCATTCAGTCAGTAGCTTCAAACATTTCTGGTATATGAAAAACATGTTTTTCAATGGCAAAAATCAATGAATATTGTAAATGCACAAACAGTAATATCTCCACATTGCAAGGTGCAATTCTGAAATTTTTTGCTTTTTCCTGTTAATCCTAGCATGATAAAGAAGATTCAAAGAGAGTGAGATGCCAGCTCCTTTCATTCAATCAGTAGCTTCAAACATTTCTGGTATATGAAAAACATGTTTTTCAATGGCAAAAATCAATGAATATTGTAAATGCACAAACAGTAATATCTCCGCATTGCAAGGTGCAATTCTGAAATTTTTTGCTTTTTCCTGCTAATCCTAGCATGATAAAGAAGATTCAAAGAGAGTGAGATGCCAGCTCCTTTCATTCAGTCAGTAGCTTCAAACATTTCTGGTATATGAAAAACATGTTTTTCAATGGCAAAAATCAATGAATATTGTAAATGCACAAACAGTAATATCTCCACATTGCACGGTGCAATTCTGAAATTTTTAGCTTTTTCCTGCTAATCCTAGCATGATAAAGAAGATTCAAAGAGAGTGAGATGCCAGCTCCTTTCATTCAGTCAGTAGCTTCAAACATTTCTGGTATATGAAAAACATGTTTTTCAATGGCAAAAATCAATGAATATTGTAAATGCACAAACAGTAATATCTCCACATTGCACGGTGCAATTCTGAAATTTTTAGCTTTTTCCTGTTAATCCTAGCATGATAAAGAAGATTCAAAGAGAGTGAGATGCCAGCTCCTTTCATTCAGTCAGTAGCTTCAAACATTTCTGGTATATGAAAAACATGTTTTTCAATGGCAAAAATCAATGAATATTGTAAATGCACAAACAGTAATATCTCCACATTGCACGGTGCAATTCTGAAATTTTTAGCTTTTTCCTGTTAATCCTAGCATGATAAAGAAGATTCAAAGAGAGTGAGATGCCAGCTCCTTTCATTCAGTCAGTAGCTTCAAACATTTCTGGTATATGAAAAACATGTTTTTCAATGGCAAAAATCAATGAATATTGTAAATGCACAAACAGTAATATCTCCACATTGCAAGGTGCAATTCTGAAATTTTTTGCTTTTTCCTGTTAATCCTAGCATGATAAAGATTCAAAGAGAGTGAGATGCCAGCTCCTTTCATTCAGTCAGTAGCTTCAAACATTTCTGGTATATGAAAAACATGTTTTTCAATGGCAAAAATCAATGAATATTGTAAATGCACAAACAGTAATATCTCCACATTGCACGGTGCAATTCTGAAATTTTTAGCTTTTTCCTGTTAATCCTAGCATGATAAAGAAGATTCAAAGAGAGTGAGATGCCAGCTCCTTTCATTCAGTCAGTTGCTTCAAACATTTCTGGTATATGAAAAACATGTTTTTCAATGGCAAAAATCAATGAATATTGTAAATGCACAAACAGTAATATCTCCACATTGCAAGGTGCAATTCTGAAATTTTTTGCTTTTTCCTGTTAATCCTAGCATGATAAAGAAGATTCAAAGAGAGTGAGATGCCAGCTCCTTTCATTCAGTCAGTAGCTTCAAACATTTCTGGTATATGAAAAACATGTTTTTCAATGGCAAAAATCAATGAATATTGTAAATGCACAAACAGTAATATCTCCACATTGCAAGGTGCAATTCTGAAATTTTTTGCTTTTTCCTGCTAATCCTAGCATGATAAAGAAGATTCAAAGAGAGTGAGATGCCAGCTCCTTTTATTCAGTCAGTAGCTTCAAACATTTCTGGTATATGAAAAACGTTTTTCAATGGCAAAAATCAATGAATATTGTAAATGCACAAACAGTAATATCTCCACATTGCACGGTGCAATTCTGAAATTTTTAGCTTTTTCCTGTTAATCCTAGCATGATAAAGAAGATTCAAAGAGAGTGAGATGCCAGCTCCTTTCATTCAGTCAGTAGCTTCAAACATTTCTGGTATATGAAAAACATGTTTTTCAATGGCAAAAATCAATGAATATTGTAAATGCACAAACAGTAATATCTCCACATTGCAAAGTGCAATTCTGAAATTTTTTGCTTTTTCCTGCTAATCCTAGCATGATAAAGAAGATTCAAAGAGAGTGAGATGCCAGCTCCTTTTATTCAGTCAGTAGCTTCAAACATTTCTGGTATATGAAAAACGTTTTTCAATGGCAAAAATCAATGAATATTGTAAATGCACAAACAGTAATATCTCCACATTGCACGGTGCAATTCTGAAATTTTTAGCTTTTTCCTGTTAATCCTAGCATGATAAAGAAGATTCAAAGAGAGTGAGATGCCAGCTCCTTTCATTCAGTCAGTAGCTTCAAACATTTCTGGTATATGAAAAACATGTTTTTCAATGGCAAAAATCAATGAATATTGTAAATGCACAAACAGTAATATCTCCACATTGCAAAGTGCAATTCTGAAATTTTTTGCTTTTTCCTGCTAATCCTAGCATGATAAAGAAGATTCAAAGAGAGTGAGATGCCAGCTCCTTTCATTCAGTCAGTAGCTTCAAACATTTCTGGTATATGAAAAACATGTTTTTCAATGGCAAAAATCAATGAATATTGTAAATGCACAAACAGTAATATCTCCACATTGCAAAGTGCAATTCTGAAATTTTTTGCTTTTTCCTGCTAATCCTAGCATGATAAAGAAGATTCAAAGAGAGTGAGATGCCAGCTCCTTTCATTCAGTCAGTAGCTTCAAACATTTCTGGTATATGAAAAACATGTTTTTCAATGGCAAAAATCAATGAATATTGTAAAAGCACAAACAGTAATATCTCCACATTGCACGGTGCAATTCTGAAATTTTTAGCTTTTTCCTGTTAATCCTAGCATGATAAAGAAGATTCAAAGAGAGTGAGATGCCAGCTCCTTTCATTCAGTCAGTAGCTTCAAACATTTCTGGTATATGAAAAACATGTTTTTCAATGGCAAAAATCAATGAATATTGTAAATGCACAAACAGTAATATCTCCACATTGCAAGGTGCAATTCTGAAATTTTTTGCTTTTTCCTGCTAATCCTAGCATGATAAAGAAGATTCAAAGAGAGTGAGATGCCAGCTCCTTTCATTCAGTCAGTAGCTTCAAACATTTCTGGTATATGAAAAACATGTTTTTCAATGGCAAAAATCAATGAATATTGTAAATGCACAAACAGTAATATCTCCACATTGCACGGTGCAATTCTGAAATTTTTAGCTTTTTCCTGTTAATCCTAGCATGATAAAGAAGATTCAAAGAGAGTGAGATGCCAGCTCCTTTCATTCAGTCAGTAGCTTCAAACATTTCTGGTATATGAAAAACGTTTTTCAATGGCAAAAATCAATGAATATTGTAAATGCACAAACAGTAATATCTCCGCATTGCAAGGTGCAATTCTGAAATTTTTTGCTTTTTCCTGCTAATCCTAGCATGATAAAGAAGATTCAAAGAGAGTGAGATGCCAGCTCCTTTCATTCAGTCAGTAGCTTCAAACATTTCTGGTATATGAAAAACATGTTTTTCAATGGCAAAAATCAATGAATATTGTAAATGCACAAACAGTAATATCTCCACATTGCAAGGTGCAATTCTGAAATTTTTTGCTTTTTCCTGTTAATCCTAGCATGATAAAGAAGATTCAAAGAGAGTGAGATGCCAGCTCCTTTCATTCAGTCAGTAGCTTCAAACATTTCTGGTATATGAAAAACATGTTTTTCAATGGCAAAAATCAATGAATATTGTAAATGCACAAACAGTAATATCTCCACATTGCAAGGTGCAATTCTGAAATTTTTTGCTTTTTCCTGCTAATCCTAGCATGATAAAGAAGATTCAAAGAGAGTGAGATGCCAGCTCCTTTCATTCAGTCAGTAGCTTCAAACATTTCTGGTATATGAAAAACGTTTTTCAATGGCAAAAATCAATGAATATTGTAAATGCACAAACAGTAATATCTCCACATTGCACGGTGCAATTCTGAAATTTTTAGCTTTTTCCTGTTAATCCTAGCATGATAAAGAAGATTCAAAGAGAGTGAGATGCCAGCTCCTTTCATTCAGTCAGTAGCTTCAAACATTTCTGGTATATGAAAAACATGTTTTTCAATGGCAAAAATCAATGAATATTGTAAATGCACAAACAGTAATATCTCCACATTGCACGGTGCAATTCTGAAATTTTTAGCTTTTTCCTGTTAATCCTAGCATGATAAAGAAGATTCAAAGAGAGTGAGATGCCAGCTCCTTTCATTCAGTCAGTAGCTTCAAACATTTCTGGTATATGAAAAACGTTTTTCAATGGCAAAAATCAATGAATATTGTAAATGCACAAACAGTAATATCTCCACATTGCACGGTGCAATTCTGAAATTTTTAGCTTTTTCCTGTTAATCCTAGCATGATAAAGAAGATTCAAAGAGAGTGAGATGCCAGCTCCTTTCATTCAGTCAGTAGCTTCAAACATTTCTGGTATATGAAAAACATGTTTTTCAATGGCAAAAATCAATGAATATTGTAAATGCACAAACAGTAATATCTCCACATTGCAAGGTGCAATTCTGAAATTTTTTGCTTTTTCCTGTTAATCCTAGCATGATAAAGAAGATTCAAAGAGAGTGAGATGCCAGCTCCTTTCATTCAGTCAGTAGCTTCAAACATTTCTGGTATATGAAAAACATGTTTTTCAATGGCAAAAATCAATGAATATTGTAAATGCACAAACAGTAATATCTCCACATTGCAAGGTGCAATTCTGAAATTTTTTGCTTTTTCCTGCTAATCCTAGCATGATAAAGAAGATTCAAAGAGATATGAAAAACATGTTTTTCAATGGCAAAAATCAATGAATATTGTAAATGCACAAACAGTAATATCTCCACATTGCATGGTGCAATTCTGAAATTTTTAGCTTTTTCCTGTTAATCCTAGCATGATAAAGAAGATTCAAAGAGAGTGAGATGCCAGCTCCTTTCATTCAGTCAGTAGCTTCAAACATTTCTGGTATATGAAAAACATGTTTTTCAATGGCAAAAATCAATGAATATTGTAAATGCACAAACAGTAATATCTCCACATTGCACGGTGCAATTCTGAAATTTTTAGCTTTTTCCTGTTAATCCTAGCATGATAAAGAAGATTCAAAGAGAGTGAGATGCCAGCTCCTTTCATTCAGTCAGTAGCTTCAAACATTTCTGGTATATGAAAAACGTTTTTCAATGGCAAAAATCAATGAATATTGTAAATGCACAAACAGTAATATCTCCACATTGCACGGTGCAATTCTGAAATTTTTAGCTTTTTCCTGTTAATCCTAGCATGATAAAGAAGATTCAAAGAGAGTGAGATGCCAGCTCCTTTCATTCAGTCAGTAGCTTCAAACATTTCTGGTATATGAAAAACGTTTTTCAATGGCAAAAATCAATGAATATTGTAAATGCACAAACAGTAATATCTCCACATTGCAAGGTGCAATTCTGAAATTTTTTGCTTTTTCCTGTTAATCCTAGCATGATAAAGAAGATTCAAAGAGAGTGAGATGCCAGCTCCTTTCATTCAGTCAGTAGCTTCAAACATTTCTGGTATATGAAAAACATGTTTTTCAATGGCAAAAATCAATGAATATTGTAAATGCACAAACAGTAATATCTCCGCATTGCAAGGTGCAATTCTGAAATTTTTTGCTTTTTCCTGCTAATCCTAGCATGATAAAGAAGATTCAAAGAGAGTGAGATGCCAGCTCCTTTCATTCAGTCAGTAGCTTCAAACATTTCTGGTATATGAAAAACATGTTTTTCAATGGCAAAAATCAATGAATATTGTAAAAGCACAAACAGTAATATCTCCACATTGCACGGTGCAATTCTGAAATTTTTAGCTTTTTCCTGTTAATCCTAGCATGATAAAGAAGATTCAAAGAGAGTGAGATGCCAGCTCCTTTCATTCAGTCAGTAGCTTCAAACATTTCTGGTATATGAAAAACATGTTTTTCAATGGCAAAAATCAATGAATATTGTAAATGCACAAACAGTAATATCTCCACATTGCAAGGTGCAATTCTGAAATTTTTTGCTTTTTCCTGCTAATCCTAGCATGATAAAGAAGATTCAAAGAGAGTGAGATGCCAGCTCCTTTCATTCAGTCAGTAGCTTCAAACATTTCTGGTATATGAAAAACATGTTTTTCAATGGCAAAAATCAATGAATATTGTAAATGCACAAACAGTAATATCTCCACATTGCACGGTGCAATTCTGAAATTTTTAGCTTTTTCCTGTTAATCCTAGCATGATAAAGAAGATTCAAAGAGAGTGAGATGCCAGCTCCTTTCATTCAGTCAGTAGCTTCAAACATTTCTGGTATATGAAAAACATGTTTTTCAATGGCAAAAATCAATGAATATTGTAAATGCACAAACAGTAATATCTCCACATTGCAAGGTGCAATTCTGAAATTTTTTGCTTTTTCCTGTTAATCCTAGCATGATAAAGAAGATTCAAAGAGAGTGAGATGCCAGCTCCTTTCATTCAGTCAGTAGCTTCAAACATTTCTGGTATATGAAAAACATGTTTTTCAATGGCAAAAATCAATGAATATTGTAAATGCACAAACAGTAATATCTCCACATTGCACGGTGCAATTCTGAAATTTTTAGCTTTTTCCTGTTAATCCTAGCATGATAAAGAAGATTCAGAGTGAGATGCCAGCTCCTTTCATTCAGTCAGTAGCTTCAAACATTTCTGGTATATGAAAAACATGTTTTTCAATGGCAAAAATCAATGAATATTGTAAATGCACAAACAGTAATATCTCCACATTGCAAGGTGCAATTCTGAAATTTTTTGCTTTTTCCTGCTAATCCTAGCATGATAAAGAAGATTCAAAGAGAGTGAGATGCCAGCTCCTTTCATTCAGTCAGTAGCTTCAAACATTTCTGGTATATGAAAACCATGTTTTTCAATGGCAAAAATCAATGAATATTGTAAATGCACAAACAGTAATATCTCCACATTGCACGGTGCAATTCTGAAATTTGTAGCTTTTTCCTGTTAATCCTAGCATGATAAAGAAGATTCAAAGAGAGTGAGATGCCAGCTCCTTTCATTCAGTCAGTAGCTTCAAACATTTCTGGTATATGAAAAACATGTTTTTCAATGGCAAAAATCAATGAATATTGTAAATGCACAAACAGTAATATCTCCACATTGCAAGGTGCAATTCTGAAATTTTTTGCTTTTTCCTGTTAATCCTAGCATGATAAAGAAGATTCAAAGAGAGTGAGATGCCAGCTCCTTTCATTCAATCAGTAGCTTCAAACATTTCTGGTATATGAAAAACATGTTTTTCAATGGCAAAAATCAATGAATATTGTAAATGCACAAACAGTAATATCTCCGCATTGCAAGGTGCAATTCTGAAATTTTTTGCTTTTTCCTGCTAATCCTAGCATGATAAAGAAGATTCAAAGAGAGTGAGATGCCAGCTCCTTTCATTCAGTCAGTAGCTTCAAACATTTCTGGTATATGAAAAACATGTTTTTCAATGGCAAAAATCAATGAATATTGTAAATGCACAAACAGTAATATCTCCACATTGCACGGTGCAATTCTGAAATTTTTAGCTTTTTCCTGCTAATCCTAGCATGATAAAGAAGATTCAAAGAGAGTGAGATGCCAGCTCCTTTCATTCAGTCAGTAGCTTCAAACATTTCTGGTATATGAAAAACATGTTTTTCAATGGCAAAAATCAATGAATATTGTAAATGCACAAACAGTAATATCTCCACATTGCACGGTGCAATTCTGAAATTTTTTGCTTTTTCCTGTTAATCCTAGCATGATAAAGAAGATTCAAAGAGAGTGAGATGCCAGCTCCTTTCATTCAGTCAGTAGCTTCAAACATTTCTGGTATATGAAAAACATGTTTTTCAATGGCAAAAATCAATGAATATTGTAAATGCACAAACAGTAATATCTCCACATTGCACGGTGCAATTCTGAAATTTTTAGCTTTTTCCTGTTAATCCTAGCATGATAAAGAAGATTCAAAGAGAGTGAGATGCCAGCTCCTTTCATTCAGTCAGTAGCTTCAAACATTTCTGGTATATGAAAAACATGTTTTTCAATGGCAAAAATCAATGAATATTGTAAATGCACAAACAGTAATATCTCCACATTGCAAGGTGCAATTCTGAAATTTTTTGCTTTTTCCTGTTAATCCTAGCATGATAAAGATTCAAAGAGAGTGAGATGCCAGCTCCTTTCATTCAGTCAGTAGCTTCAAACATTTCTGGTATATGAAAAACATGTTTTTCAATGGCAAAAATCAATGAATATTGTAAATGCACAAACAGTAATATCTCCACATTGCACGGTGCAATTCTGAAATTTTTAGCTTTTTCCTGTTAATCCTAGCATGATAAAGAAGATTCAAAGAGAGTGAGATGCCAGCTCCTTTCATTCAGTCAGTTGCTTCAAACATTTCTGGTATATGAAAAACATGTTTTTCAATGGCAAAAATCAATGAATATTGTAAATGCACAAACAGTAATATCTCCACATTGCAAGGTGCAATTCTGAAATTTTTTGCTTTTTCCTGTTAATCCTAGCATGATAAAGAAGATTCAAAGAGAGTGAGATGCCAGCTCCTTTCATTCAGTCAGTAGCTTCAAACATTTCTGGTATATGAAAAACATGTTTTTCAATGGCAAAAATCAATGAATATTGTAAATGCACAAACAGTAATATCTCCACATTGCAAAGTGCAATTCTGAAATTTTTTGCTTTTTCCTGCTAATCCTAGCATGATAAAGAAGATTCAAAGAGAGTGAGATGCCAGCTCCTTTTATTCAGTCAGTAGCTTCAAACATTTCTGGTATATGAAAAACGTTTTTCAATGGCAAAAATCAATGAATATTGTAAATGCACAAACAGTAATATCTCCACATTGCACGGTGCAATTCTGAAATTTTTAGCTTTTTCCTGTTAATCCTAGCATGATAAAGAAGATTCAAAGAGAGTGAGATGCCAGCTCCTTTCATTCAGTCAGTAGCTTCAAACATTTCTGGTATATGAAAAACATGTTTTTCAATGGCAAAAATCAATGAATATTGTAAATGCACAAACAGTAATATCTCCACATTGCAAAGTGCAATTCTGAAATTTTTTGCTTTTTCCTGCTAATCCTAGCATGATAAAGAAGATTCAAAGAGAGTGAGATGCCAGCTCCTTTCATTCAGTCAGTAGCTTCAAACATTTCTGGTATATGAAAAACATGTTTTTCAATGGCAAAAATCAATGAATATTGTAAATGCACAAACAGTAATATCTCCACATTGCAAAGTGCAATTCTGAAATTTTTTGCTTTTTCCTGCTAATCCTAGCATGATAAAGAAGATTCAAAGAGAGTGAGATGCCAGCTCCTTTCATTCAGTCAGTAGCTTCAAACATTTCTGGTATATGAAAAACATGTTTTTCAATGGCAAAAATCAATGAATATTGTAAAAGCACAAACAGTAATATCTCCACATTGCACGGTGCAATTCTGAAATTTTTAGCTTTTTCCTGTTAATCCTAGCATGATAAAGAAGATTCAAAGAGAGTGAGATGCCAGCTCCTTTCATTCAGTCAGTAGCTTCAAACATTTCTGGTATATGAAAAACATGTTTTTCAATGGCAAAAATCAATGAATATTGTAAATGCACAAACAGTAATATCTCCACATTGCAAGGTGCAATTCTGAAATTTTTTGCTTTTTCCTGCTAATCCTAGCATGATAAAGAAGATTCAAAGAGAGTGAGATGCCAGCTCCTTTCATTCAGTCAGTAGCTTCAAACATTTCTGGTATATGAAAAACATGTTTTTCAATGGCAAAAATCAATGAATATTGTAAATGCACAAACAGTAATATCTCCACATTGCACGGTGCAATTCTGAAATTTTTAGCTTTTTCCTGTTAATCCTAGCATGATAAAGAAGATTCAAAGAGAGTGAGATGCCAGCTCCTTTCATTCAGTCAGTAGCTTCAAACATTTCTGGTATATGAAAAACGTTTTTCAATGGCAAAAATCAATGAATATTGTAAATGCACAAACAGTAATATCTCCGCATTGCAAGGTGCAATTCTGAAATTTTTTGCTTTTTCCTGCTAATCCTAGCATGATAAAGAAGATTCAAAGAGAGTGAGATGCCAGCTCCTTTCATTCAGTCAGTAGCTTCAAACATTTCTGGTATATGAAAAACATGTTTTTCAATGGCAAAAATCAATGAATATTGTAAATGCACAAACAGTAATATCTCCACATTGCAAGGTGCAATTCTGAAATTTTTTGCTTTTTCCTGTTAATCCTAGCATGATAAAGAAGATTCAAAGAGAGTGAGATGCCAGCTCCTTTCATTCAGTCAGTAGCTTCAAACATTTCTGGTATATGAAAAACATGTTTTTCAATGGCAAAAATCAATGAATATTGTAAATGCACAAACAGTAATATCTCCACATTGCAAGGTGCAATTCTGAAATTTTTTGCTTTTTCCTGCTAATCCTAGCATGATAAAGAAGATTCAAAGAGAGTGAGATGCCAGCTCCTTTCATTCAGTCAGTAGCTTCAAACATTTCTGGTATATGAAAAACGTTTTTCAATGGCAAAAATCAATGAATATTGTAAATGCACAAACAGTAATATCTCCACATTGCACGGTGCAATTCTGAAATTTTTAGCTTTTTCCTGTTAATCCTAGCATGATAAAGAAGATTCAAAGAGAGTGAGATGCCAGCTCCTTTCATTCAGTCAGTAGCTTCAAACATTTCTGGTATATGAAAAACATGTTTTTCAATGGCAAAAATCAATGAATATTGTAAATGCACAAACAGTAATATCTCCACATTGCACGGTGCAATTCTGAAATTTTTAGCTTTTTCCTGTTAATCCTAGCATGATAAAGAAGATTCAAAGAGAGTGAGATGCCAGCTCCTTTCATTCAGTCAGTAGCTTCAAACATTTCTGGTATATGAAAAACGTTTTTCAATGGCAAAAATCAATGAATATTGTAAATGCACAAACAGTAATATCTCCACATTGCACGGTGCAATTCTGAAATTTTTAGCTTTTTCCTGTTAATCCTAGCATGATAAAGAAGATTCAAAGAGAGTGAGATGCCAGCTCCTTTCATTCAGTCAGTAGCTTCAAACATTTCTGGTATATGAAAAACATGTTTTTCAATGGCAAAAATCAATGAATATTGTAAATGCACAAACAGTAATATCTCCACATTGCAAGGTGCAATTCTGAAATTTTTTGCTTTTTCCTGTTAATCCTAGCATGATAAAGAAGATTCAAAGAGAGTGAGATGCCAGCTCCTTTCATTCAGTCAGTAGCTTCAAACATTTCTGGTATATGAAAAACATGTTTTTCAATGGCAAAAATCAATGAATATTGTAAATGCACAAACAGTAATATCTCCACATTGCAAGGTGCAATTCTGAAATTTTTTGCTTTTTCCTGCTAATCCTAGCATGATAAAGAAGATTCAAAGAGATATGAAAAACATGTTTTTCAATGGCAAAAATCAATGAATATTGTAAATGCACAAACAGTAATATCTCCACATTGCATGGTGCAATTCTGAAATTTTTAGCTTTTTCCTGTTAATCCTAGCATGATAAAGAAGATTCAAAGAGAGTGAGATGCCAGCTCCTTTCATTCAGTCAGTAGCTTCAAACATTTCTGGTATATGAAAAACATGTTTTTCAATGGCAAAAATCAATGAATATTGTAAATGCACAAACAGTAATATCTCCACATTGCACGGTGCAATTCTGAAATTTTTAGCTTTTTCCTGTTAATCCTAGCATGATAAAGAAGATTCAAAGAGAGTGAGATGCCAGCTCCTTTCATTCAGTCAGTAGCTTCAAACATTTCTGGTATATGAAAAACGTTTTTCAATGGCAAAAATCAATGAATATTGTAAATGCACAAACAGTAATATCTCCGCATTGCAAGGTGCAATTCTGAAATTTTTTGCTTTTTCCTGCTAATCCTAGCATGATAAAGAAGATTCAAAGAGAGTGAGATGCCAGCTCCTTTCATTCAGTCAGTAGCTTCAAACATTTCTGGTATATGAAAAACATGTTTTTCAATGGCAAAAATCAATGAATATTGTAAATGCACAAACAGTAATATCTCCACATTGCAAGGTGCAATTCTGAAATTTTTTGCTTTTTCCTGTTAATCCTAGCATGATAAAGAAGATTCAAAGAGAGTGAGATGCCAGCTCCTTTCATTCAGTCAGTAGCTTCAAACATTTCTGGTATATGAAAAACATGTTTTTCAATGGCAAAAATCAATGAATATTGTAAATGCACAAACAGTAATATCTCCACATTGCAAGGTGCAATTCTGAAATTTTTTGCTTTTTCCTGCTAATCCTAGCATGATAAAGAAGATTCAAAGAGAGTGATGCCAGCTCCTTTCATTCAGTCAGTAGCTTCAAACATTTCTGGTATATGAAAAACGTTTTTCAATGGCAAAAATCAATGAATATTGTAAATGCACAAACAGTAATATCTCCACATTGCACGGTGCAATTCTGAAATTTTTAGCTTTTTCCTGTTAATCCTAGCATGATAAAGAAGATTCAAAGAGAGTGAGATGCCAGCTCCTTTCATTCAGTCAGTAGCTTCAAACATTTCTGGTATATGAAAAACATGTTTTTCAATAGCAAAAATCAATGAATATTGTAAATGCACAAACAGTAATATCTCCACATTGCAAGGTGCAATTCTGAAATTTTTTGCTTTTTCCTGCTAATCCTAGCATGATAAAGAAGATTCAAAGAGAGTGAGATGCCAGCTCCTTTCATTCAGTCAGTAGCTTCAAACATTTTTGGTATATGAAAAACATGTTTTTCAATGGCAAAAATCAATGAATATTGTAAATGCACAAACAGTAATATCTCCACATTGCACGGTGCAATTCTGAAATTTTTAGCTTTTTCCTGTTAATCCTAGCATGATAAAGAAGATTCAAAGAGAGTGAGATGCCAGCTCCTTTCATTCAGTCAGTAGCTTCAAACATTTCTGGTATATGAAAAGCGTTTTTCAATGGCAAAAATCAATGAATATTGTAAATGCACAAACAGTAATATCTCCACATTGCAAGGTGCAATTCTGAAATTTTTTGCTTTTTCCTGTTAATCCTAGCATGATAAAGAAGATTCAAAGAGAGTGAGATGCCAGCTCCTTTCATTCAGTCAGTAGCTTCAAACATTTCTGGTATATGAAAAACATGTTTTTCAATGGCAAAAATCAATGAATATTGTAAATGCACAAACAGTAATATCTCCGCATTGCAAGGTGCAATTCTGAAATTTTTTGCTTTTTCCTGCTAATCCTAGCATGATAAAGAAGATTCAAAGAGAGTGAGATGCCAGCTCCTTTCATTCAGTCAGTAGCTTCAAACATTTCTGGTATATGAAAAACATGTTTTTCAATGGCAAAAATCAATGAATATTGTAAAAGCACAAACAGTAATATCTCCACATTGCACGGTGCAATTCTGAAATTTTTAGCTTTTTCCTGTTAATCCTAGCATGATAAAGAAGATTCAAAGAGAGTGAGATGCCAGCTCCTTTCATTCAGTCAGTAGCTTCAAACATTTCTGGTATATGAAAAACATGTTTTTCAATGGCAAAAATCAATGAATATTGTAAATGCACAAACAGTAATATCTCCACATTGCAAGGTGCAATTCTGAAATTTTTTGCTTTTTCCTGCTAATCCTAGCATGATAAAGAAGATTCAAAGAGAGTGAGATGCCAGCTCCTTTCATTCAGTCAGTAGCTTCAAACATTTCTGGTATATGAAAAACATGTTTTTCAATGGCAAAAATCAATGAATATTGTAAATGCACAAACAGTAATATCTCCACATTGCACGGTGCAATTCTGAAATTTTTAGCTTTTTCCTGTTAATCCTAGCATGATAAAGAAGATTCAAAGAGAGTGAGATGCCAGCTCCTTTCATTCAGTCAGTAGCTTCAAACATTTCTGGTATATGAAAAACATGTTTTTCAATGGCAAAAATCAATGAATATTGTAAATGCACAAACAGTAATATCTCCACATTGCAAGGTGCAATTCTGAAATTTTTTGCTTTTTCCTGTTAATCCTAGCATGATAAAGAAGATTCAAAGAGAGTGAGATGCCAGCTCCTTTCATTCAGTCAGTAGCTTCAAACATTTCTGGTATATGAAAAACATGTTTTTCAATGGCAAAAATCAATGAATATTGTAAATGCACAAACAGTAATATCTCCACATTGCACGGTGCAATTCTGAAATTTTTAGCTTTTTCCTGTTAATCCTAGCATGATAAAGAAGATTCAGAGTGAGATGCCAGCTCCTTTCATTCAGTCAGTAGCTTCAAACATTTCTGGTATATGAAAAACATGTTTTTCAATGGCAAAAATCAATGAATATTGTAAATGCACAAACAGTAATATCTCCACATTGCAAGGTGCAATTCTGAAATTTTTTGCTTTTTCCTGCTAATCCTAGCATGATAAAGAAGATTCAAAGAGAGTGAGATGCCAGCTCCTTTCATTCAGTCAGTAGCTTCAAACATGTCTGGTATATGAAAACCATGTTTTTCAATGGCAAAAATCAATGAATATTGTAAATGCACAAACAGTAATATCTCCACATTGCACGGTGCAATTCTGAAATTTGTAGCTTTTTCCTGTTAATCCTAGCATGATAAAGAAGATTCAAAGAGAGTGAGATGCCAGCTCCTTTCATTCAGTCAGTAGCTTCAAACATTTCTGGTATATGAAAAACATGTTTTTCAATGGCAAAAATCAATGAATATTGTAAATGCACAAACAGTAATATCTCCACATTGCAAGGTGCAATTCTGAAATTTTTTGCTTTTTCCTGTTAATCCTAGCATGATAAAGAAGATTCAAAGAGAGTGAGATGCCAGCTCCTTTCATTCAATCAGTAGCTTCAAACATTTCTGGTATATGAAAAACATGTTTTTCAATGGCAAAAATCAATGAATATTGTAAATGCACAAACAGTAATATCTCCGCATTGCAAGGTGCAATTCTGAAATTTTTTGCTTTTTCCTGCTAATCCTAGCATGATAAAGAAGATTCAAAGAGAGTGAGATGCCAGCTCCTTTCATTCAGTCAGTAGCTTCAAACATTTCTGGTATATGAAAAACATGTTTTTCAATGGCAAAAATCAATGAATATTGTAAATGCACAAACAGTAATATCTCCACATTGCACGGTGCAATTCTGAAATTTTTAGCTTTTTCCTGCTAATCCTAGCATGATAAAGAAGATTCAAAGAGAGTGAGATGCCAGCTCCTTTCATTCAGTCAGTAGCTTCAAACATTTCTGGTATATGAAAAACATGTTTTTCAATGGCAAAAATCAATGAATATTGTAAATGCACAAACAGTAATATCTCCACATTGCACGGTGCAATTCTGAAATTTTTAGCTTTTTCCTGTTAATCCTAGCATGATAAAGAAGATTCAAAGAGAGTGAGATGCCAGCTCCTTTCATTCAGTCAGTAGCTTCAAACATTTCTGGTATATGAAAAACATGTTTTTCAATGGCAAAAATCAATGAATATTGTAAATGCACAAACAGTAATATCTCCACATTGCACGGTGCAATTCTGAAATTTTTAGCTTTTTCCTGTTAATCCTAGCATGATAAAGAAGATTCAAAGAGAGTGAGATGCCAGCTCCTTTCATTCAGTCAGTAGCTTCAAACATTTCTGGTATATGAAAAACATGTTTTTCAATGGCAAAAATCAATGAATATTGTAAATGCACAAACAGTAATATCTCCACATTGCAAGGTGCAATTCTGAAATTTTTTGCTTTTTCCTGTTAATCCTAGCATGATAAAGATTCAAAGAGAGTGAGATGCCAGCTCCTTTCATTCAGTCAGTAGCTTCAAACATTTCTGGTATATGAAAAACATGTTTTTCAATGGCAAAAATCAATGAATATTGTAAATGCACAAACAGTAATATCTCCACATTGCACGGTGCAATTCTGAAATTTTTAGCTTTTTCCTGTTAATCCTAGCATGATAAAGAAGATTCAAAGAGAGTGAGATGCCAGCTCCTTTCATTCAGTCAGTTGCTTCAAACATTTCTGGTATATGAAAAACATGTTTTTCAATGGCAAAAATCAATGAATATTGTAAATGCACAAACAGTAATATCTCCACATTGCAAGGTGCAATTCTGAAATTTTTTGCTTTTTCCTGTTAATCCTAGCATGATAAAGAAGATTCAAAGAGAGTGAGATGCCAGCTCCTTTCATTCAGTCAGTAGCTTCAAACATTTCTGGTATATGAAAAACATGTTTTTCAATGGCAAAAATCAATGAATATTGTAAATGCACAAACAGTAATATCTCCACATTGCAAGGTGCAATTCTGAAATTTTTTGCTTTTTCCTGCTAATCCTAGCATGATAAAGAAGATTCAAAGAGAGTGAGATGCCAGCTCCTTTTATTCAGTCAGTAGCTTCAAACATTTCTGGTATATGAAAAACGTTTTTCAATGGCAAAAATCAATGAATATTGTAAATGCACAAACAGTAATATCTCCACATTGCACGGTGCAATTCTGAAATTTTTAGCTTTTTCCTGTTAATCCTAGCATGATAAAGAAGATTCAAAGAGAGTGAGATGCCAGCTCCTTTCATTCAGTCAGTAGCTTCAAACATTTCTGGTATATGAAAAACATGTTTTTCAATGGCAAAAATCAATGAATATTGTAAATGCACAAACAGTAATATCTCCACATTGCAAAGTGCAATTCTGAAATTTTTTGCTTTTTCCTGCTAATCCTAGCATGATAAAGAAGATTCAAAGAGAGTGAGATGCCAGCTCCTTTTATTCAGTCAGTAGCTTCAAACATTTCTGGTATATGAAAAACGTTTTTCAATGGCAAAAATCAATGAATATTGTAAATGCACAAACAGTAATATCTCCACATTGCACGGTGCAATTCTGAAATTTTTAGCTTTTTCCTGTTAATCCTAGCATGATAAAGAAGATTCAAAGAGAGTGAGATGCCAGCTCCTTTCATTCAGTCAGTAGCTTCAAACATTTCTGGTATATGAAAAACATGTTTTTCAATGGCAAAAATCAATGAATATTGTAAATGCACAAACAGTAATATCTCCACAT
>NW_027371124.1:0-30455 GCF_046119375.1 Phyllobates terribilis | reverse complement strand
AGGATTAACAGGAAAAAGCAAAAAATTTCAGAATTGCACCTTGCAATGTGGAGATATTACTGTTTGTGCATTTACAATATTCATTGATTTTTGCCATTGAAAAACATGTTTTTCATATACCAGAAATGTTTGAAGCTACTGACTGAATGAAAGGAGCTGGCATCTCACTCTCTTTGAATCTTCTTTATCATGCTAGGATTAACAGGAAAAAGCTAAAAATTTCAGAATTGCACCGTGCAATGTGGAGATATTACTGTTTGTGCATTTACAATATTCATTGATTTTTGCCATTGAAAAACATGTTTTTCATATACCAGAAATGTTTGAAGCTACTGACTGAATGAAAGGAGCTGGCATCTCACTCTCTTTGAATCTTCTTTATCATGCTAGGATTAGCAGGAAAAAGCAAAAAATTTCAGAATTGCACCTTGCAATGTGGAGATATTACTGTTTGTGCATTTACAATATTCATTGATTTTTGCCATTGAAAAACATGTTTTTCATATACCAGAAATGTTTGAAGCTACTGACTGAATGAAAGGAGCTGGCATCTCACTCTCTTTGAATCTTCTTTATCATGCTAGGATTAACAGGAAAAAGCTAAAATTTTCAGAATTGCACCGTGCAATGTGGAGATATTACTGTTTGTGCATTTACAATATTCATTGATTTTTGCCATTGAAAAACATGTTTTTCATATACCAGAAATGTTTGAAGCTACTGACTGAATGAAAGGAGCTGGCATCTCACTCTCTTTGAATCTTCTTTATCATGCTAGGATTAGCAGGAAAAAGCAAAAAATTTCAGAATTGCACCTTGCAATGTGGAGATATTACTGTTTGTGCATTTACAATATTCATTGATTTTTGCCATTGAAAAACATGTTTTTCATATACCAGAAATGTTTGAAGCTACTGACTGAATGAAAGGAGCTGGCATCTCACTCTCTTTGAATCTTCTTTATCATGCTAGGATTAACAGGAAAAAGCAAAAAATTTCAGAATTGCACCTTGCAATGTGGAGATATTACTGTTTGTGCATTTACAATATTCATTGATTTTTGCCATTGAAAAACATGTTTTTCATATACCAGAAATGTTTGAAGCTACTGACTGAATGAAAGGAGCTGGCATCTCACTCTCTTTGAATCTTCTTTATCATGCTAGGATTAACAGGAAAAAGCTAAAAATTTCAGAATTGCACCGTGCAATGTGGAGATATTACTGTTTGTGCATTTACAATATTCATTGATTTTTGCCATTGAAAAACATGATTTTCATATACCAGAAATGTTTGAAGCTAATGACTGAATGAAAGGAGCTGGCATCTCACTCTCTTTGAATCTTCTTTATCATGCTAGGATTAACAGGAAAAAGCTAAAAATTTCAGAATTGCACCGTGCAATGTGGAGATATTACTGTTTGTGCATTTACAATATTCATTGATTTTTGCCATTGAAAAACATGTTTTTCATATACCAGAAATGTTTGAAGCTACTGACTGAATGAAAGGAGCTGGCATCTCACTCTCTTTGAATCTTCTTTATCATGCTAGGATTAGCAGGAAAAAGCAAAAAATTTCAGAATTGCACCTTGCAATGTGGAGATATTACTGTTTGTGCATTTACAATATTCATTGATTTTTGCCATTGAAAAACATGTTTTTCATATACCAGAAATGTTTGAAGCTACTGACTGAATGAAAGGAGCTGGCATCTCACTCTCTTTGAATCTTCTTTATCATGCTAGGATTAACAGGAAAAAGCTAAAAATTTCAGAATTGCACCGTGCAATGTGGAGATATTACTGTTTGTGCATTTACAATATTCATTGATTTTTGCCATTGAAAAACATGTTTTTCATATACCAGAAATGTTTGAAGCTACTGACTGAATGAAAGGAGCTGGCATCTCACTCTCTTTGAATCTTCTTTATCATGCTAGGATTAGCAGGAAAAAGCAAAAAATTTCAGAATTTCACCTTGCAATGTGGAGATATTACTGTTTGTGCATTTACAATATTCATTGATTTTTGCCATTGAAAAACATGTTTTTCATATACCAGAAATGTTTGAAGCTACTGACTGAATGAAAGGAGCTGGCATCTCACTCTCTTTGAATCTTCTTTATCATGCTAGGATTAACAGGAAAAAGCAAAAAATTTCAGAATTGCACCTTGCAATGTGGAGATATTACTGTTTGTGCATTTACAATATTCATTGATTTTTGCCATTGAAAAACATGTTTTTCATATACCAGAAATGTTTGAAGCTACTGACTGAATGAAAGGAGCTGGCATCTCACTCTCTTTGAATCTTTATCATGCTAGGATTAACAGGAAAAAGCTAAAAATTTCAGAATTGCACCGTGCAATGTGGAGATATTACTGTTTGTGCATTTACAATATTCATTGATTTTTGCCATTGAAAAACATGTTTTTCATATACCAGAAATGTTTGAAGCTACTGACTGAATGAAAGGAGCTGGCATCTCACTCTCTTTGAATCTTCTTTATCATGCTAGGATTAGCAGGAAAAAGCAAAAAATTTCAGAATTGCACCTTGCAATGTGGAGATATTACTGTTTGTGCATTTACAATATTCATTGATTTTTGCCATTGAAAAACATGTTTTTCATATACCAGAAATGTTTGAAGCTACTGACTGAATGAAAGGAGCTGGCATCTCACTCTCTTTGAATCTTCTTTATCATGCTAGGATTAACAGGAAAACGCTAAAAATTTCAGAATTGCACCGTGCAATGTGGAGATATTACTGTTTGTGCATTTACAATATTCATTGATTTTTGCCATTGAAAAACATGTTTTTCATATACCAGAAATGTTTGAAGCTACTGACTGAATGAAAGGAGCTGGCATCTCACTCTCTTTGAATCTTCTTTATCATGCTAGGATTAGCAGGAAAAAGCAAAAAATTTCAGAATTGCACCTTGCAATGTGGAGATATTACTGTTTGTGCATTTACAATATTCATTGATTTTTGCCATTGAAAAACATGTTTTTCATATACCAGAAATGTTTGAAGCTACTGACTGAATGAAAGGAGCTGGCATCTCACTCTCTTTGAATCTTCTTTATCATGCTAGGATTAACAGGAAAAAGCTAAAATTTTCAGAATTGCACCGTGCAATGTGGAGATATTACTGTTTGTGCATTTACAATATTCATTGATTTTTGCCATTGAAAAACATGTTTTTCATATACCAGAAATGTTTGAAGCTACTGACTGAATGAAAGGAGCTGGCATCTCACTCTCTTTGAATCTTCTTTATCATGCTAGGATTAGCAGGAAAAAGCAAAAAATTTCAGAATTGCACCTTGCAATGTGGAGATATTACTGTTTGTGCATTTACAATATTCATTGATTTTTGCCATTGAAAAACATGTTTTTCATATACCAGAAATGTTTGAAGCTACTGACTGAATGAAAGGAGCTGGCATCTCACTCTCTTTGAATCTTCTTTATCATGCTAGGATTAACAGGAAAAAGCAAAAAATTTCAGAATTGCACCTTGCAATGTGGAGATATTACTGTTTGTGCATTTACAATATTCATTGATTTTTGCCATTGAAAAACATGTTTTTCATATACCAGAAATGTTTGAAGCTACTGACTGAATGAAAGGAGCTGGCATCTCACTCTCTTTGAATCTTCTTTATCATGCTAGGATTAACAGGAAAAAGCTAAAAATTTCAGAATTGCACCGTGCAATGTGGAGATATTACTGTTTGTGCATTTACAATATTCATTGATTTTTGCCATTGAAAAACATGATTTTCATATACCAGAAATGTTTGAAGCTAATGACTGAATGAAAGGAGCTGGCATCTCACTCTCTTTGAATCTTCTTTATCATGCTAGGATTAACAGGAAAAAGCTAAAAATTTCAGAATTGCACCGTGCAATGTGGAGATATTACTGTTTGTGCATTTACAATATTCATTGATTTTTGCCATTGAAAAACATGTTTTTCATATACCAGAAATGTTTGAAGCTACTGACTGAATGAAAGGAGCTGGCATCTCACTCTCTTTGAATCTTCTTTATCATGCTAGGATTAGCAGGAAAAAGCAAAAAATTTCAGAATTGCACCTTGCAATGTGGAGATATTACTGTTTGTGCATTTACAATATTCATTGATTTTTGCCATTGAAAAACATGTTTTTCATATACCAGAAATGTTTGAAGCTACTGACTGAATGAAAGGAGCTGGCATCTCACTCTCTTTGAATCTTCTTTATCATGCTAGGATTAACAGGAAAAAGCTAAAAATTTCAGAATTGCACCGTGCAATGTGGAGATATTACTGTTTGTGCATTTACAATATTCATTGATTTTTGCCATTGAAAAACATGTTTTTCATATACCAGAAATGTTTGAAGCTACTGACTGAATGAAAGGAGCTGGCATCTCACTCTCTTTGAATCTTCTTTATCATGCTAGGATTAGCAGGAAAAAGCAAAAAATTTCAGAATTTCACCTTGCAATGTGGAGATATTACTGTTTGTGCATTTACAATATTCATTGATTTTTGCCATTGAAAAACATGTTTTTCATATACCAGAAATGTTTGAAGCTACTGACTGAATGAAAGGAGCTGGCATCTCACTCTCTTTGAATCTTCTTTATCATGCTAGGATTAACAGGAAAAAGCAAAAAATTTCAGAATTGCACCTTGCAATGTGGAGATATTACTGTTTGTGCATTTACAATATTCATTGATTTTTGCCATTGAAAAACATGTTTTTCATATACCAGAAATGTTTGAAGCTACTGACTGAATGAAAGGAGCTGGCATCTCACTCTCTTTGAATCTTTATCATGCTAGGATTAACAGGAAAAAGCTAAAAATTTCAGAATTGCACCGTGCAATGTGGAGATATTACTGTTTGTGCATTTACAATATTCATTGATTTTTGCCATTGAAAAACATGTTTTTCATATACCAGAAATGTTTGAAGCTACTGACTGAATGAAAGGAGCTGGCATCTCACTCTCTTTGAATCTTCTTTATCATGCTAGGATTAGCAGGAAAAAGCAAAAAATTTCAGAATTGCACCTTGCAATGTGGAGATATTACTGTTTGTGCATTTACAATATTCATTGATTTTTGCCATTGAAAAACATGTTTTTCATATACCAGAAATGTTTGAAGCTACTGACTGAATGAAAGGAGCTGGCATCTCACTCTCTTTGAATCTTCTTTATCATGCTAGGATTAACAGGAAAAAGCTAAAAATTTCAGAATTGCACCGTGCAATGTGGAGATATTACTGTTTGTGCATTTACAATATTCATTGATTTTTGCCATTGAAAAACATGTTTTTCATATACCAGAAATGTTTGAAGCTACTGACTGAATGAAAGGAGCTGGCATCTCACTCTCTTTGAATCTTCTTTATCATGCTAGGATTAGCAGGAAAAAGCAAAAAATTTCAGAATTGCACCTTGCAATGTGGAGATATTACTGTTTGTGCATTTACAATATTCATTGATTTTTGCCATTGAAAAACATGTTTTTCATATACCAGAAATGTTTGAAGCTACTGACTGAATGAAAGGAGCTGGCATCTCACTCTCTTTGAATCTTCTTTATCATGCTAGGATTAACAGGAAAAAGCTAAAAATTTCAGAATTGCACCGTGCAATGTGGAGATATTACTGTTTGTGCATTTACAATATTCATTGATTTTTGCCATTGAAAAACATGTTTTTCATATACCAGAAATGTTTGAAGCTACTGACTGAATGAAAGGAGCTGGCATCTCACTCTCTTTGAATCTTCTTTATCATGCTAGGATTAGCAGGAAAAAGCAAAAAATTTCAGAATTGCACCTTGCAATGTGGAGATATTACTGTTTGTGCATTTACAATATTCATTGATTTTTGCCATTGAAAAACATGTTTTTCATATACCAGAAATGTTTGAAGCTACTGACTGAATGAAAGGAGCTGGCATCTCACTCTCTTTGAATCTTCTTTATCATGCTAGGATTAACAGGAAAAAGCAAAAAATTTCAGAATTGCACCTTGCAATGTGGAGATATTACTGTTTGTGCATTTACAATATTCATTGATTTTTGCCATTGAAAAACATGTTTTTCATATACCAGAAATGTTTGAAGCTACTGACTGAATGAAAGGAGCTGGCATCTCACTCTCTTTGAATCTTCTTTATCATGCTAGGATTAACAGGAAAAAGCTAAAAATTTCAGAATTGCACCGTGCAATGTGGAGATATTACTGTTTGTGCATTTACAATATTCATTGATTTTTGCCATTGAAAAACATGTTTTTCATATACCAGAAATGTTTGAAGCTACTGACTGAATGAAAGGAGCTGGCATCTCACTCTCTTTGAATCTTCTTTATCATGCTAGGATTAGCAGGAAAAAGCAAAAAATTTCAGAATTGCACCTTGCAATGTGGAGATATTACTGTTTGTGCATTTACAATATTCATTGATTTTTGCCATTGAAAAACATGTTTTTCATATACCAGAAATGTTTGAAGCTACTGACTGAATGAAAGGAGCTGGCATCTCACTCTCTTTGAATCTTCTTTATCATGCTAGGATTAGCAGGAAAAAGCAAAAAATTTCAGAATTGCACCTTGCAATGTGGAGATATTACTGTTTGTGCATTTACAATATTCATTGATTTTTGCCATTGAAAAACATGTTTTTGATATACCAGAAATGTTTGAAGCTACTGACTGAATGAAAGGAGCTGGCATCTCACTCTCTTTGAATCTTCTTTATCATGCTAGGATTAACAGGAAAAAGCTAAAAATTTCAGAATTGCACCGTGCAATGTGGAGATATTACTGTTTGTGCATTTACAATATTCATTGATTTTTGCCATGAAAAACATGTTTTTCATATACCAGAAATGTTTGAAGCTACTGACTGAATGAAAGGAGCTGGCATCTCACTCTCTTTGAATCTTCTTTATCATGCTAGGATTAGCAGGAAAAAGCAAAAAATTTCAGAATTGCACCTTGCAATGTGGAGATATTACTGTTTGTGCATTTACAATATTCATTGATTTTTGCCATTGAAAAACATGTTTTTCATATACCAGAAATGTTTGAAGCTACTGACTGAATGAAAGGAGCTGGCATCTCACTCTCTTTGAATCTTCTTTATCATGCTAGGATTAACAGGAAAAAGCAAAAAATTTCAGAATTGCACCTTGCAATGTGGAGATATTACTGTTTGTGCATTTACAATATTCATTGATTTTTGCCATTGAAAAACATGTTTTTCATATACCAGAAATGTTTGAAGCTACTGACTGAATGAAAGGAGCTGGCATCTCACTCTCTTTGAATCTTCTTTATCATGCTAGGATTAGCAGGAAAAAGCAAAAAATTTCAGAATTGCACCTTGCAATGTGGAGATATTACTGTTTGTGCATTTACAATATTCATTGATTTTTGCCATTGAAAAACGTTTTTCATATACCAGAAATGTTTGAAGCTACTGACTGAATGAAAGGAGCTGGCATCTCACTCTCTTTGAATCTTCTTTATCATGCTAGGATTAACAGGAAAAGCAAAAAATTTCAGAATTGCACCTTGCAATGTGGAGATATTACTGTTTGTGCATTTACAATATTCATTGATTTTTGCCATTGAAAAACATGTTTTTCATATACCAGAAATGTTTGAAGCTACTGACTGAATGAAAGGAGCTGGCATCTCACTCTCTTTGAATCTTCTTTATCATGCTAGGATTAGCAGGAAAAAGCAAAAAATTTCAGAATTGCACCTTGCAATGTGGAGATATTACTGTTTGTGCATTTACAATATTCATTGATTTTTGCCATTGAAAAACGTTTTTCATATACCAGAAATGTTTGAAGCTACTGACTGAATGAAAGGAGCTGGCATCTCACTCTCTTTGAATCTTCTTTATCATGCTAGGATTAACAGGAAAAAGCTAAAAATTTCAGAATTGCACCGTGCAATGTGGAGATATTACTGTTTGTGCATTTACAATATTCATTGATTTTTGCCATTGAAAAACATGTTTTTCATATACCAGAAATGTTTGAAGCTACTGACTGAATGAAAGGAGCTGGCATCTCACTCTCTTTGAATCTTCTTTATCATGCTAGGATTAACAGGAAAAAGCTAAAAATTTCAGAATTGCACCGTGCAATGTGGAGATATTACTGTTTGTGCATTTACAATATTCATTGATTTTTGCCATTGAAAAACATCATGTTATTCATATACCAGAAATGATTGAAGCTACTGACTGAATGAAAGGAGCTGGCATCTCACTCTCTTTGAATTTTCTTTATCATGCTAAGAGGAGCAGGAAAAAGCAAAAAATTTCAGAATTGCACCTTGCAATGCGGAGAAATTACTGTTTGTGCATTTACAATATTCATTGATTTTTGCCATTGAAAAACGTCCAGAAATGATTGAAGCTACTGACTGAATGAAAGGAGCTGGCATCTCACTCTCTTTGAATCTTCTTTATCATGCTAAGAGGAGCAGGAAAAAGCAAAAAATTTCAGAATTGCACCTTGCAATGCGGAGAAATTACTGTTTGTGCATTTACAATATTCATTGATTTTTGCCATTGAAAAACGTCCAGAAATGATTGAAGCTACTGACTGAATGAAAGGAGCTCTCATCTCACTCTCTTTGAATCTTCTTTATCATGCTTAGAGGAGCAGGAAAAAGCAAAAAATTTCAGAATTGCACCTTGCAATGCGGAGAAATTACTGTTTGTGCATTTACAATATTCATTGATTTTTGCCATTGAAAAACATCATGTTATTCATATACCAGAAATGTTTGAAGCTACTGACTGAATGAAAGGAGCTGGCATCTCACTCTCTTTGAATCTTCTTTATCATGCTAAGAGGAGCAGGAAAAAGCAAAAAATTTCAGAATTGCACCTTCAATGCGGAGAAATTACTGTTTGTGCATTTACAATATTCATTGATTTTTGCCATTGAAAAACGTCCAGAAATGATTGAAGCTACTGACTGAATGAAAGGAGCTGGCATCTCACTCTCTTTGAATCTTCTTTATCATGCTAGGATTAGCAGGAAAAAGCAAAAAATTTCAGAATTGCACCTTGCAATGTGGAGATATTACTGTTTGTGCATTTACAATATTCATTGATTTTTGCCATTGAAAAACATGTTTTTCATATACCAGAAATGTTTGAAGCTACTGACTGAATGAAAGGAGCTGGCATCTCACTCTCTTTGAATCTTCTTTATCATGCTAGGATTAACAGGAAAAAGCTAAAAATTTCAGAATTGCACCGTGCAATGTGGAGATATTACTGTTTGTGCATTTACAATATTCATTGATTTTTGCCATTGAAAAACATGTTTTTCATATACCAGAAATGTTTGAAGCTACTGACTGAATGAAAGGAGCTGGCATCTCACTCTCTTTGAATCTTCTTTATCATGCTAGGATTAGCAGGAAAAAGCAAAAAATTTCAGAATTGCACCTTGCAATGTGGAGATATTACTGTTTGTGCATTTACAATATTCATTGATTTTTGCCATTGAAAAACATGTTTTTCATATACCAGAAATGTTTGAAGCTACTGACTGAATGAAAGGAGCTGGCATCTCACTCTCTTTGAATCTTCTTTATCATGCTAGGATTAACAGGAAAAAGCTAAAAATTTCAGAATTGCACCGTGCAATGTGGAGATATTACTGTTTGTGCATTTACAATATTCATTGATTTTTGCCATTGAAAAACATGTTTTTCATATACCAGAAATGTTTGAAGCTACTGACTGAATGAAAGGAGCTGGCATCTCACTCTCTTTGAATCTTCTTTATCATGCTAGGATTAGCAGGAAAAAGCAAAAAATTTCAGAATTGCACCTTGCAATGTGGAGATATTACTGTTTGTGCATTTACAATATTCATTGATTTTTGCCATTGAAAAACATGTTTTTCATATACCAGAAATGTTTGAAGCTACTGACTGAATGAAAGGAGCTGGCATCTCACTCTCTTTGAATCTTCTTTATCATGCTAGGATTAACAGGAAAAAGCAAAAAATTTCAGAATTGCACCTTGCAATGTGGAGATATTACTGTTTGTGCATTTACAATATTCATTGATTTTTGCCATTGAAAAACATGTTTTTCATATACCAGAAATGTTTGAAGCTACTGACTGAATGAAAGGAGCTGGCATCTCACTCTCTTTGAATCTTCTTTATCATGCTAGGATTAGCAGGAAAAAGCAAAAAATTTCAGAATTGCACCTTGCAATGTGGAGATATTACTGTTTGTGCATTTACAATATTCATTGATTTTTGCCATTGAAAAACGTTTTTCATATACCAGAAATGTTTGAAGCTACTGACTGAATGAAAGGAGCTGGCATCTCACTCTCTTTGAATCTTCTTTATCATGCTAGGATTAACAGGAAAAAGCAAAAAATTTCAGAATTGCACCTTGCAATGTGGAGATATTACTGTTTGTGCATTTACAATATTCATTGATTTTTGCCATTGAAAAACATGTTTTTCATATACCAGAAATGTTTGAAGCTACTGACTGAATGAAAGGAGCTGGCATCTCACTCTCTTTGAATCTTCTTTATCATGCTAGGATTAACAGGAAAAAGCTAAAAATTTCAGAATTGCACCGTGCAATGTGGAGATATTACTGTTTGTGCATTTACAATATTCATTGATTTTTGCCATTGAAAAACATGTTTTTCATATACCAGAAATGTTTGAAGCTACTGACTGAATGAAAGGAGCTGGCATCTCACTCTCTTTGAATCTTCTTTATCATGCTAGGATTAGCAGGAAAAAGCAAAAAATTTCAGAATTGCACCTTGCAATGTGGAGATATTACTGTTTGTGCATTTACAATATTCATTGATTTTTGCCATTGAAAAACATGTTTTTCATATACCAGAAATGTTTGAAGCTACTGACTGAATGAAAGGAGCTGGCATCTCACTCTCTTTGAATCTTCTTTATCATGCTAGGATTAACAGGAAAAAGCTAAAAATTTCAGAATTGCACCGTGCAATGTGGAGATATTACTGTTTGTGCATTTACAATATTCATTGATTTTTGCCATTGAAAAACATGTTTTTCATATACCAGAAATGTTTGAAGCTACTGACTGAATGAAAGGAGCTGGCATCTCACTCTCTTTGAATCTTCTTTATCATGCTAGGATTAACCGGAAAAAGCTAAAAATTTCAGAATTGCACCGTGCAATGTGGAGATATTACTGTTTGTGCATTTACAATATTCATTGATTTTTGCCATTGAAAAACATCATGTTATTCATATACCAGAAATGATTGAAGCTACTGACTGAATGAAAGGAGCTGGCATCTCACTCTCTTTGAATCTTCTTTATCATGCTAAGAGGAGCAGGAAAAAGCAAAAAATTTCAGAATTGCACCTTGCAATGCGGAGAAATTACTGTTTGTGCATTTACAATATTCATTGATTTTTGCCATTGAAAAACGTCCAGAAATGATTGAAGCTACTGACTGAATGAAAGGAGCTGGCATCTCACTCTCTTTGAATCTTCTTTATCATGCTAAGAGGAGCAGGAAAAAGCAAAAAATTTCAGAATTGCACCTTGCAATGCGGAGAAATTACTGTTTGTGCATTTACAATATTCATTGATTTTTGCCATTGAAAAACGTCCAGAAATGATTGAAGCTACTGACTGAATGAAAGGAGCTCTCATCTCACTCTCTTTGAATATCTTCTTTATCATGCTAAGAGGAGCAGGAAAAAGCAAAAAATTTCAGAATTGCACCTTGCAATGCGGAGAAATTACTGTTTGTGCATTTACAATATTCATTGATTTTTGCCATTGAAAAACATCATGTTATTCATATACCAGAAATGTTTGAAGCTACTGACTGAATGAAAGGAGCTGGCATCTCACTCTCTTTGAATCTTCTTTATCATGCTAAGAGGAGCAGGAAAAAGCAAAAAATTTCAGAATTGCACCTTCAATGCGGAGAAATTACTGTTTGTGCATTTACAATATTCATTGATTTTTGCCATTGAAAAACATCATGTTATTCATATACCAGAAATGTTTGAAGCTACTGACTGAATGAAAGGAGCTGGCATCTCACTCTCTTTGAATCTTCTTTATCATACTAAGAGGAGCAGGAAAAAGCAAAAAATTTCAGAATTGCACCTTGCAATGCGGAGAAATTACTGTTTGTGCATTTACAATATTCATTGATTTTTGCCATTGAAAAACATCATGTTATTCATATACCAGAAATGTTTGAAGCTACTGACTGAATGAAAGGAGCTGGCATCTCACTCTCTTTGAATCTTCTTTATCATACTAAGAGGAGCAGGAAAAAGCAAAAAATTTCAGAATTGCACCTTGCAATGCGGAGAAATTACTGTTTGTGCATTTACAATATTCATTGATTTTTGCCATTGAAAAACGTCCAGAAATGATTGAAGCTACTGACTGAATGAAAGGAGCTGGCATCTCACTCTCTTTGAATCTTCTTTATCATGCTAAGAGGAGCAGGAAAAAGCAAAAAAATTTCAGAATTGCACCTTGCAATGCGGAGAAATTACTGTTTGTGCATTTACAATATTCATTGATTTTTGCCATTGAAAAACGTCCAGAAATGATTGAAGCTACTGACTGAATGAAAGGAGCTGGCATCTCACTCTCTTTGAATCTTCTTTATCATGCTAAGAGGAGCAGGAAAAAGCAAAAAATTTCAGAATTGCACCTTGCAATGCGGAGAAATTACTGTTTGTGCATTTACAATATTCATTGATTTTTGCCGCCATTGAAAAACATCATGTTATTCATATACCAGAAATGTTTGAAGCTACTGACTGAATGAAAGGAGCTGGCATCTCACTCTCTTTGAATCTTCTTTATCATGCTAAGAGGAGCAGGAAAAAGCAAAAAATTTCAGAATTGCACCTTGCAATGCGAAGAAATTACTGTTTGTGCATTTACAATATTCATTGATTTTTGCCATTGAAAAACATCATGTTATTCATATACCAGAAATGATTGAAGATACTGACTGAATGAAAGGAGCTGGCATCTCACTCTCTTTGAATCTTCTTTATCATGCTAAGACGAGCAGGAAAAAGCAAAAAATTTCAGACTTGCACCTTGCAATGCGGAGAAATTACTGTTTGTGCATTTACAATATTCATTGATTTTTGCCATTGAAAAACATCATGTTATTCATATACCAGAAATGTTTGAAGCTACTGACTGAATGAAAGGAGCTGGCATCTCACTCTCTTTGAATCTTCTTTATCATGCTAAGAGGAGCAGGAAAAAGCAAAAAATTTCAGAATTGCACCTTGCAATGCGGAGAAATTACTGTTTGTGCATTTACAATATTCATTGATTTTTGCCATTGAAAAACGTCCAGAAATGATTGAAGCTACTGACTGAATGAAAGGAGCTGGCATCTCACTCTCTTTGAATCTTGTTTATCATGCTAAGAGGAGCAGGAAAAAGCAAAAAATTTCAGAATTGCACCTTGCAATGCGGAGAAATTACTGTTTGTGCATTTACAATATTCATTGATTTTTGCCATTGAAAAACATCATGTTATTCATATACCAGAAATGATTGAAGCTACTGACTGAATGAAAGGAGCTGGCATCTCACTCTCTTTGAATCTTCTTTATCATGCTAAGAGGAGCAGGAAAAAGTAAAAAATTTCAGAATTGCACCTTGCAATGCGGAGAAATTACTGTTTGTGCATTTATAATATTCAATGATTTTTGCCATTGAAAAACGTCCAGAAATGATTGAAGCTACTAACTGAACGAAAGGAGCTGGCATCTCACTCTCTTTGAATCTTCTTTATCATGCTAAGAGGAGCAGGAAAAAGCAAAAAATTTCAGAATTGCACCTTGCAATGCGGAGAAATTACTGTTTGTGCATTTACAATATTCATTGATTTTTGCCATTGAAAAACGTCCAGAAATGATTGAAGCTACTGACTGAATGAAAGGAGCTGGCATCTCACTCTCTTTGAATCTTCTTTATCATGCTAAGAGGAGCAGGAAAAAGCAAAAAATTTCAGAATTGCACCTTGCAATGCGGAGAAATTACTGTTTGTGCATTTACAATATTCATTGATTTTTGCCATTGAAAAACATCATGTTATTCATATACCAGAAATGTTTGAAGCTACTGACTGAATGAAAGGAGCTGACATCTCACGCTCTTTGAATCTTCTTTATCATGCTAAGAGGAGCAGGAAAAAGCAAAAAATTTCAGAATTGCACCTTGCAATGCGGAGAAATTACTGTTTGTGCATTTACAATATTCATTGATTTTTGCCATTGAAAAACGTCCAGAATTGATTGAAGCTACTGACTGAATGAAAGGAGCTGGCATCTCACTCTCTTTGAATCTTCTTTATCATGCTAAGAGGAGCAGGAAAAAGCAAAAAATTTCAGAATTGCACCTTGCAATGCGGAGAAATTACTGTTTGTGCATTTACAATATTCATTGATTTTTGCCATTGAAAAACATCATGTTATTCATATACCAGAAATGTTTGAAGCTACTGACTGAATGAAAGGAGCTGGCATCTCACTCTCTTTGAATCTTCTTTATCATGCTAAGAGGAGCAGGAAAAAGCAAAAAATTTCAGAATTGCACCTTGCAATGCGGAGAAATTACTGTTTGTGCATTTACAATATTCATTGATTTTTGCCATTGAAAAACATCATGTTATTCATATACCAGAAATGTTTGAAGCTACTGACTGAATGAAAGGAGCTGGCATCTCACTCTCTTTGAATCTTCTTTATCATGCTAAGAGGAGCAGGGAAAAGCAAAAAATTTCAGAATTGCACCTTGCAATGTGGAGAAATTACTGTTTGTGCATTTACAATATTCATTGATTTTTACCATTGAAAAACGTCCAGAAATGATTGAAGCTACTGACTGAATGAAAGTAGCTGGCATCTCACTCTCTTTGAATCTTCTTTATCATGCTAAGACGAGCAGGAAAAAGCAAAAAATTTCAGAATTGCACCTTGCAATGCGGAGAAATTACTGTTTGTGCATTTACAATATTCATTGATTTTTGCCATTGAAAAACATCATGTTATTCATATACCAGAAATGTTTGAAGCTACTGACTGAATGAAAGGAGCTGGCATCTCACTCTCTTTGAATCTTCTTTATCATGCTAAGAGGAGCAGGAAAAAGCAAAAAATTTCAGAATTGCACCTTGCAATGCGGAGAAATTACTGTTTGTGCATTTACAATATTCATTGATTTTTGCCATTGAAAAACGTCCAGAAATGATTGAAGCTACTGACTGAATGAAAGGAGCTGGCATCTCACTCTCTTTGAATCTTCTTTATCATGCTAAGAGGAGCAGGAAAAAGCAAAAAATTTCAGAATTGCACCTTGCAATGCGGAGAAATTACTGTTTGTGCATTTACAATATTCATTGATTTTTGCCATTGAAAAACGTCCAGAAATTATTGAAGCTACTGACTGAATGAAGAGCTGGCATCTCACTCTCTTTGAATCTTCTTTATCATGCTAAGAGGAGCAGGAAAAAGCAAAAAATTTCAGAATTGCACCTTGCAATGCGGAGAAATTACTGTTTGTGCATTTACAATATTCATTGATTTTTGCCATTGAAAAACATGTTATTCATATACCAGAAATGTTTGAAGCTACTGACTGAATGAAAGGAGCTGGCACCTCACTCTCTTTGAATCTTCTTTATCATGCTAAGAGGAGCAGGAAAAAGCAAAAAATTTCAGAATTGCACCTTGCAATGTGGAGAAATTACTGTTTGTGCATTTACAATATTCATTGATTTTTACCATTGAAAAACGTCCAGAAATGATTGAAGCTACTGACTGAATGAAAGTAGCTGGCATCTCACTCTCTTTGAATCTTCTTTATCATGCTAAGACGAGCAGGAAAAAGCAAAAAATTTCAGACTTGCACCTTGCAATGCGGAGAAATTACTGTTTGTGCATTTACAATATTCATTGATTTTTGCCATTGAAAAACATCATGTTATTCATATACCAGAAATGTTTGAAGCTACTGACTGAATGAAAGGAGCTGGCATCTCACTCTCTTTGAATCTTCTTTATCATGCTAAGAGGAGCAGGAAAAAGCAAAAAATTTTTTGCTTTTTCCTGCTAATCCTAGCATGATAAAGAAGATTCAAAGAGAGTGAGATGCCAGCTCCTTTCATTCAGTCAGTAGCTTCAAACATTTCTGGACGTTTTTCAATGGCAAAAATCAATGAATATTGTAAATGCACAAACAGTAATATCTCCACATTGCAAGGTGCAATTCTGAAATTTTTTGCTTTTTCCTCTTAATCCTAGCATGATAAAGAAGATTCAAAGAGAGTGAGATGCCAGCTCCTTTCATTCAGTCAGTAGCTTCAAACATTTCTGGTATATGAAAAACATGTTTTTCAATGGCAAAAATCAATGAATATTGTAAATGCACAAACAGTAATATCTCCACATTGCAAGGTGCAATTCTGAAATTTTTTGCTTTTTCCTGCTAATCCTAGCATGATAAAGAAGATTCAAAGAGAGTGAGATGCCAGCTCCTTTCATTCAGTCAGTAGCTTCAAACATTTCTGGTATATGAAAAACGTTTTTCAATGGCAAAAATCAATGAATATTGTAAATGCACAAACAGTAATATCTCCACATTGCAAGGTGCAATTCTGAAATTTTTTGCTTTTTCCTGCTAATCCTAGCATGATAAAGAAGATTCAAAGAGAGTGAGATGCCAGCTCCTTTCATTCAGTCAGTAGCTTCAAACATTTCTGGACGTTTTTCAATGGCAAAAATCAATGAATATTGTAAATGCACAAACAGTAATATCTCCACATTGCAAGGTGCAATTCTGAAATTTTTTGCTTTTTCCTGTTAATCCTAGCATGATAAAGAAGATTCAAAGAGAGTGAGATGCCAGCTCCTTTCATTCAGTCAGTAGCTTCAAACATTTCTGGTATATGAAAAACATGTTTTTCAATGGCAAAAATCAATGAATATTGTAAATGCACAAACAGTAATATCTCCACATTGCAAGGTGCAATTCTGAAATTTTTTGCTTTTTCCTGTTAATCCTAGCATGATAAAGAAGATTCAAAGAGAGTGAGATGCCAGCTCCTTTCATTCAGTCAGTAGCTTCAAACATTTCTGGTATATGAAAAACATGTTTTTCAATGGCAAAAATCAATGAATATTGTAAATGCACAAACAGTAATATCTCCACATTGCACGGTGCAATTCTGAAATTTTTAGCTTTTTCCTGTTAATCCTAGCATGATAAAGAAGATTCAAAGAGAGTGAGATGCCAGCTCCTTTCATTCAGTCAGTAGCTTCAAACATTTCTGGTATATGAAAAACATGTTTTTCAATGGCAAAAATCAATGAATATTGTAAATGCACAAACAGTAATATCTCCACATTGCAAGGTGCAATTCTGAAATTGTTTGCTTTTTCCTGCTAATCCTAGCATGATAAAGAAGATTCAAAGAGTGAGATGCCAGCTCCTTTCATTCAGTCAGTAGCTTCAAACATTTCTGGTATATGAAAAACATGTTTTTCAATGGCAAAAATCAATGAATATTGTAAATGCACAAACAGTAATATCTCCACATTGCAAGGTGCAATTCTGAAATTTTTTGCTTTTTCCTGCTAATCCTAGCATGATAAAGAAGATTCAAAGAGAGTGAGATGCCAGCTCCTTTCATTCAGTCAGTAGCTTCAAACATTTCTGGACGTTTTTCAATGGCAAAAATCAATGAATATTGTAAATGCACAAACAGTAATATCTCCACATTGCAAGGTGCAATTCTGAAATTTTTTGCTTTTTCCTGTTAATCCTAGCATGATAAAGAAGATTCAAAGAGAGTGAGATGCCAGCTCCTTTCATTCAGTCAGTAGCTTCAAACATTTCTGGTATATGAAAAACATGTTTTTCAATGGCAAAAATCAATGAATATTGTAAATGCACAAACAGTAATATCTCCACATTGCAAGGTGCAATTCTGAAATTTTTTGCTTTATCCTGCTAATCCTAGCATGATAAAGAAGATTCAAAGAGAGTGAGATGCCAGCTCCTTTCATTCAGTCAGTAGCTTCAAACATTTCTGGTATATGAAAAACATGTTTTTCAATGGCAAAAATCAATGAATATTGTAAATGCACAAACAGTAATATCTCCACATTGCAAGGTGCAATTCGGAAATTTTTTGCTTTTTCCTGCTAATCCTAGCATGATAAAGAAGATTCAAAGAGAGTGAGATGCCAGCTCCTTTCATTCAGTTAGTAGCTTCAAACATTTCTGGACGTTTTTCAATGGCAAAAATCAATGAATATTGTAAATGCACAAACAGTAATATCTCCACATTGCAAGGTGCAATTCTGAAATTTTTTGCTTTTTCCTGTTAATCCTAGCATGATAAAGAAGATTCAAAGAGAGTGAGATGCCAGCTCCTTTCATTCAGTCAGTAGCTTCAAACATTTCTGGTATATGAAAAACATGTTTTTCAATGGCAAAAATCAATGAATATTGTAAATGCACAAACAGTAATATCTCCACATTGCAAGGTGCAATTCTGAAATTTTTTGCTTTTTCCTGTTAATCCTAGCATGATAAAGAAGATTCAAAGAGAGTGAGATGCCAGCTCCTTTCATTCAGTCAGTAGCTTCAAACATTTCTGGTATATGAAAAACATGTTTTTCAATGGCAAAAATCAATGAATATTGTAAATGCACAAACAGTAATATCTCCACATTGCAAGGTGCAATTCTGAAATTTTTTGCTTTTTCCTGCTAATCCTAGCATGATAAAGAAGATTCAAAGAGAGTGAGATGCCAGCTCCTTTCATTCAGTCAGTAGCTTCAAACATTTCTGGTATATGAAAAACATGTTTTTCAATGGCAAAAATCAATGAATATTGTAAATGCACAAACAGTAATATCTCCACATTGCACGGTGCAATTCTGAAATTTTTAGCTTTTTCCTGTTAATCCTAGCATGATAAAGAAGATTCAAAGAGAGTGAGATGCCAGCTCCTTTCATTCAGTCAGTAGCTTCAAACATTTCTGGACGTTTTTCAATGGCAAAAATCAATGAATATTGTAAATGCACAAACAGTAATATCTCCACATTGCAAGGTGCAATTCTGAAATTTTTTGCTTTTTCCTGTTAATCCTAGCATGATAAAGAAGATTCAAAGAGAGTGAGATGCCAGCTCCTTTCATTCAGTCAGTAGCTTCAAACATTTCTGGTATATGAAAAACATGTTTTTCAATGGCAAAAATCAATGAATATTGTAAATGCACAAACAGTAATATCTCCACATTGCAAGGTGCAATTCTGAAATTTTTTGCTTTTTTTTGTTAATCCTAGCATGATAAAGAAGATTCAAAGAGAGTGAGATGCCAGCTCCTTTCATTCAGTCAGTAGCTTCAAACATTTCTGGTATATGAAAAACATGTTTTTCAATGGCAAAAATCAATGAATATTGTAAATGCACAAACAGTAATATCTCCACATTGCAAGGTGCAATTCTGAAATTTTTTGCTTTTTCCTGCTAATCCTAGCATGATAAAGAAGATTCAAAGAGAGTGAGATGCCAGCTCCTTTCATTCAGTCAGTAGCTTCAAACATTTCTGGTATATGAAAAACATGTTTTTCAATGGCAAAAATCAATGAATATTGTAAATGCACAAACAGTAATATCTCCACATTGCATGATGCAATTCTGAAATTTTTAGCTTTTTCCTGTTAATCCTAGCATGATAAAGAAGATTCAAAGAGAGTGAGATGCCAGCTCCTTTCATTCAGTCAGTAGCTTCAAACATTTCTGGACGTTTTTCAATGGCAAAAATCAATGAATATTGTAAATGCACAAACAGTAATATCTCCACATTGCAAGGTGCAATTCTGAAATTTTTTGCTTTTTCCTGTTAATCCTAGCATGATAAAGAAGATTCAAAGAGAGTGAGATGCCAGCTCCTTTCATTCAGTCAGTAGCTTCAAACATTTCTGGTATATGAAAAACATGTTTTTCAATGGCAAAAATCAATGAATATTGTAAATGCACAAACAGTAATATCTCCACATTGCACGGTGCAATTCTGAAATTTTTAGCTTTTTCCTGTTAATCCTAGCATGATAAAGAAGATTCAAAGAGAGTGAGATGCCAGCTCCTTTCATTCAGTCAGTAGCTTCAAACATTTCTGGTATATGAAAAACATGTTTTTCAATGGCAAAAATCAATGAATATTGTAAATGCACAAACAGTAATATCTCCACATTGCAAGGTGCAATTAGAAATTTTTTGCTTTTTCCTGCTAATCCTAGCATGATAAAGAAGATTCAAAGAGAGTGAGATGCCAGCTCCTTTCATTCAGTCAGTAGCTTCAAACATTTCTGGTATATGAAAAACATGTTTTTCAATGGCAAAAATCAATTAATATTGTAAATGCACAAACAGTAATATCTCCACATTGCACGGTGCAATTCTGAAATTTTTAGCTTTTTCCTGTTAATCCTAGCATGATAAAGATTCAAAGAGAGTGAGATGCCAGCTCCTTTCATTCAGTCAGTAGCTTCAAACATTTCTGGTATATGAAAAACATGTTTTTCAATGGCAAAAATCAATGAATATTGTAAATGCACAAACAGTAATATCTCCACATTGCACGGTGCAATTCTGAAATTTTTAGCTTTTTCCTGTTAATCCTAGCATGATAAAGAAGATTCAAAGAGAGTGAGATGCCAGCTCCTTTCATTCAGTCAGTAGCTTCAAACATTTCTGGTATATGAAAAACATGTTTTTCAATGGCAAAAATCAATGAATATTGTAAATGCACAAACAGTAATATCTCCACATTGCAAGGTGCAATTCTGAAATTTTTTGCTTTTTCCTGTTAATCCTAGCATGATAAAGAAGATTCAAAGAGAGTGAGATGCCAGCTCCTTTCATTCAGTCAGTAGCTTCAAACATTTCTGGTATATGAAAAACATGTTTTTCAATGGCAAAATCAATGAATATTGTAAATGCACAAACAGTAATTTCTCCACATTGCAAGGTGCAATTCTGAAATTTTTTGCTTTTTCCTGCTAATCCTAGCATGATAAAGAAGATTCAAAGAGAGTGAGATGCCAGCTCCTTTCATTCAGTCAGTAGCTTCAAACATTTCTGGTATATGAAAAACATGTTTTTCAATGGCAAAAATCAATGAATATTGTAAATGCACAAACAGTAATATCTCCACATTGCACGGTGCAATTCTGAAATTTTTAGCTTTTTCCTGTTAATCCTAGCATGATAAAGAAGATTCAAAGAGAGTGAGATGCCAGCTCCTTTCATTCAGTCAGTAGCTTCAAACATTTCTGGTATATGAAAAACATGTTTTTCAATGGCAAAAATCAATGAATATTGTAAATGCACAAACAGTAATATCTCCACATTGCAAGGTGCAATTCTGAAATTGTTTGCTTTTTCCTGCTAATCCTAGCATGATAAAGAAGATTCAAAGAGTGAGATGCCAGCTCCTTTCATTCAGTCAGTAGCTTCAAACATTTCTGGTATATGAAAAACATGTTTTTCAATGGCAAAAATCAATGAATATTGTAAATGCACAAACAGTAATATCTCCACATTGCAAGGTGCAATTCTGAAATTTTTTGCTTTTTCCTGCTAATCCTAGCATGATAAAGAAGATTCAAAGAGAGTGAGATGCCAGCTCCTTTCATTCAGTCAGTAGCTTCAAACATTTCTGGACGTTTTTCAATGGCAAAAATCAATGAATATTGTAAATGCACAAACAGTAATATCTCCACATTGCAAGGTGCAATTCTGAAATTTTTTGCTTTTTCCTGTTAATCCTAGCATGATAAAGAAGATTCAAAGAGAGTGAGATGCCAGCTCCTTTCATTCAGTCAGTAGCTTCAAACATTTCTGGTATATGAAAAACATGTTTTTCAATGGCAAAAATCAATGAATATTGTAAATGCACAAACAGTAATATCTCCACATTGCAAGGTGCAATTCTGAAATTTTTTGCTTTATCCTGCTAATCCTAGCATGATAAAGAAGATTCAAAGAGAGTGAGATGCCAGCTCCTTTCATTCAGTCAGTAGCTTCAAACATTTCTGGTATATGAAAAACATGTTTTTCAATGGCAAAAATCAATGAATATTGTAAATGCACAAACAGTAATATCTCCACATTGCAAGGTGCAATTCGGAAATTTTTTGCTTTTTCCTGCTAATCCTAGCATGATAAAGAAGATTCAAAGAGAGTGAGATGCCAGCTCCTTTCATTCAGTCAGTAGCTTCAAACATTTCTGGACGTTTTTCAATGGCAAAAATCAATGAATATTGTAAATGCACAAACAGTAATATCTCCACATTGCAAGGTGCAATTCTGAAATTTTTTGCTTTTTCCTGTTAATCCTAGCATGATAAAGAAGATTCAAAGAGAGTGAGATGCCAGCTCCTTTCATTCAGTCAGTAGCTTCAAACATTTCTGGTATATGAAAAACATGTTTTTCAATGGCAAAAATCAATGAATATTGTAAATGCACAAACAGTAATATCTCCACATTGCAAGGTGCAATTCTGAAATTTTTTGCTTTTTCCTGTTAATCCTAGCATGATAAAGAAGATTCAAAGAGAGTGAGATGCCAGCTCCTTTCATTCAGTCAGTAGCTTCAAACATTTCTGGTATATGAAAAACATGTTTTTCAATGGCAAAAATCAATGAATATTGTAAATGCACAAACAGTAATATCTCCACATTGCAAGGTGCAATTCTGAAATTTTTTGCTTTTTCCTGCTAATCCTAGCATGATAAAGAAGATTCAAAGAGAGTGAGATGCCAGCTCCTTTCATTCAGTCAGTAGCTTCAAACATTTCTGGTATATGAAAAACATGTTTTTCAATGGCAAAAATCAATGAATATTGTAAATGCACAAACAGTAATATCTCCACATTGCACGGTGCAATTCTGAAATTTTTAGCTTTTTCCTGTTAATCCTAGCATGATAAAGAAGATTCAAAGAGAGTGAGATGCCAGCTCCTTTCATTCAGTCAGTAGCTTCAAACATTTCTGGACGTTTTTCAATGGCAAAAATCAATGAATATTGTAAATGCACAAACAGTAATATCTCCACATTGCAAGGTGCAATTCTGAAATTTTTTGCTTTTTCCTGTTAATCCTAGCATGATAAAGAAGATTCAAAGAGAGTGAGATGCCAGCTCCTTTCATTCAGTCAGTAGCTTCAAACATTTCTGGTATATGAAAAACATGTTTTTCAATGGCAAAAATCAATGAATATTGTAAATGCACAAACAGTAATATCTCCACATTGCAAGGTGCAATTCTGAAATTTTTTGCTTTTTTTTGTTAATCCTAGCATGATAAAGAAGATTCAAAGAGAGTGAGATGCCAGCTCCTTTCATTCAGTCAGTAGCTTCAAACATTTCTGGTATATGAAAAACATGTTTTTCAATGGCAAAAATCAATGAATATTGTAAATGCACAAACAGTAATATCTCCACATTGCAAGGTGCAATTCTGAAATTTTTTGCTTTTTCCTGCTAATCCTAGCATGATAAAGAAGATTCAAAGAGAGTGAGATGCCAGCTCCTTTCATTCAGTCAGTAGCTTCAAACATTTCTGGTATATGAAAAACATGTTTTTCAATGGCAAAAATCAATGAATATTGTAAATGCACAAACAGTAATATCTCCACATTGCATGATGCAATTCTGAAATTTTTAGCTTTTTCCTGTTAATCCTAGCATGATAAAGAAGATTCAAAGAGAGTGAGATGCCAGCTCCTTTCATTCAGTCAGTAGCTTCAAACATTTCTGGACGTTTTTCAATGGCAAAAATCAATGAATATTGTAAATGCACAAACAGTAATATCTCCACATTGCAAGGTGCAATTCTGAAATTTTTTGCTTTTTCCTGTTAATCCTAGCATGATAAAGAAGATTCAAAGAGAGTGAGATGCCAGCTCCTTTCATTCAGTCAGTAGCTTCAAACATTTCTGGTATATGAAAAACATGTTTTTCAATGGCAAAAATCAATGAATATTGTAAATGCACAAACAGTAATATCTCCACATTGCACGGTGCAATTCTGAAATTTTTAGCTTTTTCCTGTTAATCCTAGCATGATAAAGAAGATTCAAAGAGAGTGAGATGCCAGCTCCTTTCATTCAGTCAGTAGCTTCAAACATTTCTGGTATATGAAAAACATGTTTTTCAATGGCAAAAATCAATGAATATTGTAAATGCACAAACAGTAATATCTCCACATTGCAAGGTGCAATTAGAAATTTTTTGCTTTTTCCTGCTAATCCTAGCATGATAAAGAAGATTCAAAGAGAGTGAGATGCCAGCTCCTTTCATTCAGTCAGTAGCTTCAAACATTTCTGGTATATGAAAAACATGTTTTTCAATGGCAAAAATCAATTAATATTGTAAATGCACAAACAGTAATATCTCCACATTGCACGGTGCAATTCTGAAATTTTTAGCTTTTTCCTGTTAATCCTAGCATGATAAAGATTCAAAGAGAGTGAGATGCCAGCTCCTTTCATTCAGTCAGTAGCTTCAAACATTTCTGGTATATGAAAAACATGTTTTTCAATGGCAAAAATCAATGAATATTGTAAATGCACAAACAGTAATATCTCCACATTGCACGGTGCAATTCTGAAATTTTTAGCTTTTTCCTGTTAATCCTAGCATGATAAAGAAGATTCAAAGAGAGTGAGATGCCAGCTCCTTTCATTCAGTCAGTAGCTTCAAACATTTCTGGTATATGAAAAACATGTTTTTCAATGGCAAAAATCAATGAATATTGTAAATGCACAAACAGTAATATCTCCACATTGCAAGGTGCAATTCTGAAATTTTTTGCTTTTTTCTGTTAATCCTAGCATGATAAAGAAGATTCAAAGAGAGTGAGATGCCAGCTCCTTTCATTCAGTCAGTAGCTTCAAACATTTCTGGTATATGAAAAACATGTTTTTCAATGGCAAAAATCAATGAATATTGTAAATGCACAAACAGTAATATCTCCACATTGCAAGGTGCAATTCTGAAATTTTTTGCTTTTTCCTGCTAATCCTAGCATGATAAAGAAGATTCAAAGAGAGTGAGATGCCAGCTCCTTTCATTCAGTCAGTAGCTTCAAACATTTCTGGTATATGAAAAACATGTTTTTCAATGGCAAAAATCAATGAATATTGTAAATGCACAAACAGTAATATCTCCACATTGCACGGTGCAATTCTGAAATTTTTAGCTTTTTCCTGTTAATCCTAGCATGATAAAGAAGATTCAAAGAGAGTGAGATGCCAGCTCCTTTCATTCAGTCAGTAGCTTCAAACATTTCTGGTATATGAAAAACATGTTTTTCAATGGCAAAAATCAATGAATATTGTAAATGCACAAACAGTAATATCTCCACATTGCAAGGTGCAATTCTGAAATTTTTTGCTTTTTCCTGCTAATCCTAGCATGATAAAGAAGATTCAAAGAGAGTGAGATGCCAGCTCCTTTCATTCAGTCAGTAGCTTCAATCATTTCTGGTATATGAAAAACATGTTTTTCAATGGCAAAAATCAATGAATATTGTAAATGCACAAACAGTAATATCTCCACATTGCACGGTGCAATTCTGAAATTTTTAGCTTTTTCCTGTTAATCCTAGCATGATAAAGAAGATTCAAAGAGAGTGAGATGCCAGCTCCTTTCATTCAGTCAGTAGCTTCAAACATTTCTGGTATATGAAAAACATGTTTTTCAATGGCAAAAATCAATGAATATTGTAAATGCACAAACAGTAATATCTCCACATTGCAAGGTGCAATTCTGAAATTTTTTGCTTTTTCCTGCTAATCCTAGCATGATAAAGAAGATTCAAAGAGAGTGAGATGCCAGCTCCTTTCATTCAGTCAGTAGCTTCAAACATTTCTGGTATATGAAAAACATGTTTTTCAATGGCAAAAATCAATGAATATTGTAAATGCACAAACAGTAATATCTCCACATTGCACGGTGCAATTCTGAAATTTTTAGCTTTTTCCTGTTAATCCTAGCATGATAAAGAAGATTCAAAGAGAGTGAGATGCCAGCTCCTTTCATTCAGTCAGTAGCTTCAAACATTTCTGGTATATGAAAAACATGTTTTTCAATGGCAAAAATCAATGAATATTGTAAATGCACAAACAGTAATATCTCCACATTGCAAGGTGCAATTCTGAATTTTTTTGCTTTTTCCTGCTAATCCTAGCATGATAAAGAAGATTCAAAGAGAGTGAGATGCCAGCTCCTTTCATTCAGTCAGAAGCTTCAAACATTTCTGGTATATGAAAAACATGTTTTTCAATGGCAAAAATCAATGAATATTGTAAATGCACAAACAGTAATATCTCCACATTGCACGGTGCAATTCTGAAATTTTTAGCTTTTTCCTGTTAATCCTAGCATGATAAAGAAGATTCAAAGAGAGTGAGATGCCAGCTCCTTTCATTCAGTCAGTAGCTTCAAACATTTCTGGTATATGAAAAACATGTTTTTCAATGGCAAAAATCAATGAATATTGTAAATGCACAAACAGTAATATCTCCACATTGCACGGTGCAATTCTGAAATTTTTAGCTTTTTCCTGTTAATCCTAGCATGATAAAGAAGATTCAAAGAGAGTGAGATGCCAGCTCCTTTCATTCAGTCAGTAGCTTCAAACATTTCTGGTATATGAAAAACATGTTTTTCAATGGCAAAAATCAATGAATATTGTAAATGCACAAACAGTAATATCTCCACATTGCAAGGTGCAATTCTGAAATTTTTTGCTTTTTCCTGTTAATCCTAGCATGATAAAGAAGATTCAAAGAGAGTGAGATGCCAGCTACATTCATTCAGTCAGTAGCTTCAAACATTTCTGGTATATGAAAAACATGTTTTTCAATGGCAAAAATCAATGAATATTGTAAATGCACAAACAGTAATATCTCCACATTGCAAGGTGCAATTCTGAAATTTTTTGCTTTTTCCTGCTAATCCTAGCATGATAAAGAAGATTCAAAGAGAGTGAGATGCCAGCTCCTTTCATTCAGTCAGTAGCTTCAAACATTTCTGGTATATGAAAAACATGTTTTTCAATGGCAAAAATCAATGAATATTGTAAATGCACAAACAGTAATATCTCCACATTGCACGGTGCAATTCTGAAATTTTTAGCTTTTTCCTGTTAATCCTAGCATGATAAAGAAGATTCAAAGAGAGTGAGATGCCAGCTCCTTTCATTCAGTCAGTAGCTTCAAACATTTCTGGTATATGAAAAACATGTTTTTCAATGGCAAAAATCAATGAATATTGTAAATGCACAAACAGTAATATCTCCACATTGCAAGGTGCAATTCTGAATTTTTTTGCTTTTTCCTGCTAATCCTAGCATGATAAAGAAGATTCAAAGAGAGTGAGATGCCAGCTCCTTTCATTCAGTCAGAAGCTTCAAACATTTCTGGTATATGAAAAACATGTTTTTCAATGGCAAAAATCAATGAATATTGTAAATGCACAAACAGTAATATCTCCACATTGCACGGTGCAATTCTGAAATTTTTAGCTTTTTCCTGTTAATCCTAGCATGATAAAGAAGATTCAAAGAGAGTGAGATGCCAGCTCCTTTCATTCAGTCAGTAGCTTCAAACATTTCTGGTATATGAAAAACATGTTTTTCAATGGCAAAAATCAATGAATATTGTAAATGCACAAACAGTAATATCTCCACATTGCAAGGTGCAATTCTGAATTTTTTTGCTTTTTCCTGCTAATCCTAGCATGATAAAGAAGATTCAAAGAGAATGAGATGCCAGCTCCTTTCATTCAGTCAGAAGCGTCAAACATTTCTGGTATATGAAAAACATGTTTTTCAATGGCAAAAATCAATGAATATTGTAAATGCACAAACAGTAATATCTCCACATTGCACGGTGCAATTCTGAAATTTTTAGCTTTTTCCTGTTAATCCTAGCATGATAAAGAAGATTCAAAGAGAGTGAGATGCCAGCTCCTTTCATTCAGTCAGTAGCTTCAAACATTTCTGGTATATGAAAAACATGTTTTTCAATGGCAAAAATCAATGAATATTGTAAATGCACAAACAGTAATATCTCCACATTGCAAGGTGCAATTAGAAATTTTTTGCTTTTTCCTGCTAATCCTAGCATGATAAAGAAGATTCAAAGAGAGTGAGATGCCAGCTCCTTTCATTCAGTCAGTAGCTTCAAACATTTCTGGTATATGAAAAGCATGTTTTTCAATGGCAAAAATCAATTAATATTGTAAATGCACAAACAGTAATATCTCCACATTGCACGGTGCAATTCTGAAATTTTTAGCTTTTTCCTGTTAATCCTAGCATGATAAAGATTCAAAGAGAGTGAGATGCCAGCTCCTTTCATTCAGTCAGTAGCTTCAAACATTTCTGGTATATGAAAAACATGTTTTTCAATGGCAAAAATCAATGAATATTGTAAATGCACAAACAGTAATATCTCCACATTGCACGGTGCAATTCTGAAATTTTTAGCTTTTTCCTGTTAATCCTAGCATGATAAAGAAGATTCAAAGAGAGTGAGATGCCAGCTCCTTTCATTCAGTCAGTAGCTTCAAACATTTCTGGTATATGAAAAACATGTTTTTCAATGGCAAAAATCAATGAATATTGTAAATGCACAAACAGTAATATCTCCACATTGCAAGGTGCAATTCTGAAATTTTTTGCTTTTTCCTGTTAATCCTAGCATGATAAAGAAGATTCAAAGAGAGTGAGATGCCAGCTCCTTTCATTCAGTCAGTAACTTCAAACATTTCTGGTATATGAAAAACATGTTTTTCAATGGCAAAAATCAATGAATATTGTAAATGCACAAACAGTAATATCTCCACATTGCAAGGTGCAATTCTGAAATTTTTTGCTTTTTCCTGCTAATCCTAGCATGATAAAGAAGATTCAAAGAGAGTGAGATGCCAGCTCCTTTCATTCAGTCAGTAGCTTCAAACATTTCTGGTATATGAAAAACATGTTTTTCAATGGCAAAAATCAATGAATATTGTAAATGCACAAACAGTAATATCTCCACATTGCACGGTGCAATTCTGAAATTTTTAGCTTTTTCCTGTTAATCCTAGCATGATAAAGAAGATTCAAAGAGAGTGAGATGCCAGCTCCTTTCATTCAGTCAGTAGCTTCAAACATTTCTGGTATATGAAAAACATGTTTTTCAATGGCAAAAATCAATGAATATTGTAAATGCACAAACAGTAATATCTCCACATTGCAAGGTGCAATTCTGAAATTTTTTGCTTTTTCCTGCTAATCCTAGCATGATAAAGAAGATTCAAAGAGAGTGAGATGCCAGCTCCTTTCATTCAGTCAGTAGCTTCAAACATTTCTGGTATATGAAAAACATGTTTTTCAATGGCAAAAATCAATGAATATTGTAAATGCACAAACAGTAATATCTCCACATTGCACGGTGCAATTCTGAAATTTTTAGCTTTTTCCTGTTAATCCTAGCATGATAAAGAAGATTCAAAGAGAGTGAGATGCCAGCTCCTTTCATTCAGTCAGTAGCTTCAAACATTTCTGGTATATGAAAAACATGTTTTTCAATGGCAAAAATCAATGAATATTGTAAATGCACAAACAGTAATATCTCCACATTGCAAGGTGCAATTCTGAAATTTTTTGCTTTTTCCTGCTAATCCTAGCATGATAAAGAAGATTCAAAGAGAGTGAGATGCCAGCTCCTTTCATTCAGTCAGTAGCTTCAAACATTTCTGGTATATGAAAAACATGTTTTTCAATGGCAAAAATCAATGAATATTGTAAATGCACAAACAGTAATATCTCCACATTGCACGGTGCAATTCTGAAATTTTTAGCTTTTTCCTGTTAATCCTAGCATGATAAAGAAGATTCAAAGAGAGTGAGATGCCAGCTCCTTTCATTCAGTCAGTAGCTTCAAACATTTCTGGTATATGAAAAACATGTTTTTCAATGGCAAAAATCAATGAATATTGTAAATGCACAAACAGTAATATCTCCACATTGCAAGGTGCAATTCTGAATTTTTTTGCTTTTTCCTGCTAATCCTAGCATGATAAAGAAGATTCAAAGAGAGTGAGATGCCAGCTCCTTTCATTCAGTCAGAAGCTTCAAACATTTCTGGTATATGAAAAACATGTTTTTCAATGGCAAAAATCAATGAATATTGTAAATGCACAAACAGTAATATCTCCACATTGCACGGTGCAATTCTGAAATTTTTAGCTTTTTCCTGTTAATCCTAGCATGATAAAGAAGATTCAAAGAGAGTGAGATGCCAGC
>NW_027371123.1:0-30463 GCF_046119375.1 Phyllobates terribilis | reverse complement strand
AAGCTAAATTTTCAGAATTGCACCGTGCAATGTGGAGATATTACTGTTGTGCATTTACAATATTCATGATTTTTGCATGAAAACATGTTTTTCATTATTCCAGAAATGTTTGAAGCTACTGACTGAATGAAAGGAGCTGGCAACTCACTCTCTTTGAATCTTCTTTATCATGCTAGGATTAACAGGAAAAAGCTAAAAATTTCAGAATTGCACCGTGCAATGTGGAGATATTACTGTTTGTGCATTTACAATATTCATTGATTTTTGCCATTGAAAAACATGTTTTTCATATACCAGAAATGTTTGAAGCTACTGACTGAATGAAAGGAGCTGGCATCTCACTCTCTTTGAATCTTCTTTATCATGCTAGGATTAGCAGGAAAAAGCAAAAAATTTCAGAATTGCACCGTGCAATGTGGAGATATTACTGTTTGTGCATTTACAATATTCATTGATTTTTGCCATTGAAAAACGTCCAGAAATGTTTGAAGCTACTGACTGAATGAAAGGAGCTGGCATCTCACTCTCTTTGAATCTTCTTTATCATGCTAGGATTAACAGGAAAAAGCTAAAAATTTCAGAATTGCACCGTGCAATGTGGAGATATTACTGTTTGTGCATTTACAATATTCATTGATTTTTGCCATTGAAAAACGTCCAGAAATGTTTGAAGCTACTGACTGAATAAAAGGAGCTGGCATCTCACTCTCTTTGAATCTTCTTTATCATGCTAGGATTAACAGGAAAAAGCTAAAAATTTCAGAATTGCACCGTGCAATGTGGAGATATTACTGTTTGTGCATTTACAATATTCATTGATTTTTGCCATTGAAAAACATGTTTTTCATATACCAGAAATGTTTGAAGCTACTGACTGAATGAAAGGAGCTGGCATCTCACTCTCTTTGAATCTTCTTTATCATGCTAGGATTAACAGGAAAAAGCTAAAAATTTCAGAATTGCACCGTGCAATGTGGAGATATTACTGTTTGTGCATTTACAATATTCATTGATTTTTGCCATTGAAAAACATGTTTTTCATATACCAGAAATGTTTGAAGCTACTGACTGAATGAAAGGAGCTGGCATCTCACTCTCTTTGAATCTTCTTTATCATGCTAGGATTAACAGGAAAAAGCTAAAAATTTCAGAATTGCACCGTGCAATGTGGAGATATTACTGTTTGTGCATTTACAATATTCATTGATTTTTGCCATTGAAAAACATGTTTTTCATATACCAGAAATGTTTGAAGCTACTGACTGAATGAAAGGAGCTGGCATCTCACTCTCTTTGAATCTTCTTTATCATGCTAGGATTAACAGGAAAAAGCTAAAAATTTCAGAATTGCACCGTGCAATGTGGAGATATTACTGTTTGTGCATTTACAATATTCATTGATTTTTGCCATTGAAAAACATGTTTTTCATATACCAGAAATGTTTGAAGCTACTGACTGAATGAAAGGAGCTGGCATCTCACTCTCTTTGAATCTTCTTTATCATGCTAGGATTAACAGGAAAAAGCTAAAAATTTCAGAATTGCACCGTGCAATGTGGAGATATTACTGTTTGTGCATTTACAATATTCATTGATTTTTGCCATTGAAAAACATGTTTTTCATATACCAGAAATGTTTGAAGCTACTGACTGAATGAAAGGAGCTGGCATCTCACTCTCTTTGAATCTTCTTTATCATGCTAGGATTAGCAGGAAAAAGCTAAAAATTTCAGAATTGCACCGTGCAATGTGGAGATATTACTGTTTGTGCATTTACAATATTCATTGATTTTTGCCATTGAAAAACATGTTTTTCATATACCAGAAATGTTTGAAGCTACTGACTGAATGAAAGGAGCTGGCATCTCACTCTCTTTGAATCTTCTTTATCATGCTAGGATTAGCAGGAAAAAGCTAAAAATTTCAGAATTGCACCGTGCAATGTGGAGATATTACTGTTTGTGCATTTACAATATTCATTGATTTTTGCCATTGAAAAACATGTTTTTCATATACCAGAAATGTTTGAAGCTACTGACTGAATGAAAGGAGCTGGCATCTCACTCTCTTTGAATCTTCTTTATCATGCTAGGATTAACAGGAAAAAGCTAAAAATTTCAGAATTGCACCGTGCAATGTGGAGATATTACTGTTTGTGCATTTACAATATTCATTGATTTTTGCCATTGAAAAACGTCCCAGAAATGTTTGAAGCTACTGACTGAATGAAAGGAGCTGGCATCTCACTCTCTTTGAATCTTCTTTATCATGCTAGGATTAACAGGAAAAAGCTAAAAATTTCAGAATTGCACCGTGCAATGTGGAGATATTACTGTTTGTGCATTTACAATATTCATTGATTTTTGCCATTGAAAAACATGTTTTTCATATACCAGAAATGTTTGAAGCTACTGACTGAATGAAAGGAGCTGGCATCTCACTCTCTTTGAATCTTCTTTATCATGCTAGGATTAACAGGAAAAAGCTAAAAATTTCAGAATTGCACCGTGCAATGTGGAGATATTACTGTTTGTGCATTTACAATATTCATTGATTTTTGCCATTGAAAAACTGTTTTTCATATACCAGAAATGTTTGAAGCTACTGACTGAATGAAAGGAGCTGGCATCTCACTCTCTTTGAATCTTCTTTATCATGCTAGGATTAACAGGAAAAAGCTAAAAATTTCAGAATTGCACCGTGCAATGTGGAGATATTACTGTTTGTGCATTTACAATATTCATTGATTTTTGCCATTGAAAAACATGTTTTTCATATACCAGAAATGTTTGAAGCTACTGACTGAATGAAAGGAGCTGGCATCTCACTCTCTTTGAATCTTCTTTATCATGCTAGGATTAACAGGAAAAAGCTAAAAATTTCAGAATTGCACCGTGCAATGTGGAGATATTACTGTTTGTGCATTTACAATATTCATTGATTTTTGCCATTGAAAAACGTCCAGAAATGTTTGAAGCTACTGACTGAATGAAAGGAGCTGGCATCTCACTCTCTTTGAATCTTCTTTATCATGCTAGGATTAACAGGAAAAAGCTAAAAATTTCAGAATTGCACCGTGCAATGTGGAGATATTACTGTTTGTGCATTTACAATATTCATTGATTTTTGCCATTGAAAAACGTCCAGAAATGTTTGAAGCTACTGACTGAATGAAAGGAGCTGGCATCTCACTCTCTTTGAATCTTCTTTATCATGCTAGGATTAACAGGAAAAAGCTAAAAATTTCAGAATTGCACCGTGCAATGTGGAGATATTACTGTTTGTGCATTTACAATATTCATTGATTTTTGCCATTGAAAAACATGTTTTTCATATACCAGAAATGTTTGAAGCTACTGACTGAATGAAAGGAGCTGGCATCTCACTCTCTTTGAATCTTCTTTATCATGCTAGGATTAACAGGAAAAAGCTAAAAATTTCAGAATTGCACCGTGCAATGTGGAGATATTACTGTTTGTGCATTTACAATATTCATTGATTTTTGCCATTGAAAAACGTTTTCATAAACCAGAAATGTTTGAAGCTACTGACTGAATGAAAGGAGCTGGCATCTCACTCTCTTTGAATCTTCTTTATCATGCTAGGATTAACAGGAAAAAGCTAAAAATTTCAGAATTGCACCGTGCAATGTGGAGATATTACTGTTTGTGCATTTACAATATTCATTGATTTTTGCCATTGAAAAACGTCCAGAAATGTTTGAAGCTACTGACTGAATGAAAGGAGCTGGCATCTCACTCTCTTTGAATCTTCTTTATCATGCTAGGATTAACAGGAAAAAGCTAAAAATTTCAGAATTGCACCGTGCAATGTGGAGATATTACTGTTTGTGCATTTACAATATTCATTGATTTTTGCCATTGAAAAACATGTTTTTCATATACCAGAAATGTTTGAAGCTACTGACTGAATGAAAGGAGCTGGCATCTCACTCTCTTTGAATCTTCTTTATCATGCTAGGATTAACAGGAAAAAGCTAAAAATTTCAGAATTGCACCGTGCAATGTGGAGATATTACTGTTTGTGCATTTACAATATTCATTGATTTTTGCCATTGAAAAACATGTTTTTCATATACCAGAAATGTTTGAAGCTACTGACTGAATGAAAGGAGCTGGCATCTCACTCTCTTTGAATCTTCTTTATCATGCTAGGATTAACAGGAAAAAGCTAAAAATTTCAGAATTGCACCGTGCAATGTGGAGATATTACTGTTTGTGCATTTACAATATTCATTGATTTTTGCCATTGAAAAACATGTTTTTCATATACCAGAAATGTTTGAAGCTACTGACTGAATGAAAGGAGCTGGCATCTCACTCTCTTTGAATCTTCTTTATCATGCTAGGATTAACAGGAAAAAGCTAAAAATTTCAGAATTGCACCGTGCAATGTGGAGATATTACTGTTTGTGCATTTACAATATTCATTGATTTTTGCCATTGAAAAACATGTTTTTCATATACCAGAAATGTTTGAAGCTACTGACTGAATGAAAGGAGCTGGCATCTCACTCTCTTTGAATCTTCTTTATCATGCTAGGATTAGCAGGAAAAAGCTAAAAATTTCAGAATTGCACCGTGCAATGTGGAGATATTACTGTTTGTGCATTTACAATATTCATTGATTTTTGCCATTGAAAAACGTCCAGAAATGTTTGAAGCTACTGACTGAATGAAAGGAGCTGGCATCTCACTCTCTTTGAATCTTCTTTATCATGCTAGGATTAACAGGAAAAAGCTAAAAATTTCAGAATTGCACCGTGCAATGTGGAGATATTACTGTTTGTGCATTTACAATATTCATTGATTTTTGCCATTGAAAAACATGTTTTTCATATACCAGAAATGTTTGAAGCTACTGACTGAATGAAAGGAGCTGGCATCTCACTCTCTTTGAATCTTCTTTATCATGCTAGGATTAACAGGAAAAAGCTAAAAATTTCAGAATTGCACCGTGCAATGTGGAGATATTACTGTTTGTGCATTTACAATATTCATTGATTTTTGCCATTGAAAAACGTCCAGAAATGTTTGAAGCTACTGACTGAATGAAAGGAGCTGGCATCTCACTCTCTTTGAATCTTCTTTATCATGCTAGGATTAACAGGAAAAAGCTAAAAATTTCAGAATTGCACCGTGCAATGTGGAGATATTACTGTTTGTGCATTTACAATATTCATTGATTTTTGCCATTGAAAAACATGTTTTTCATATACCAGAAATGTTTGAAGCTACTGACTGAATGAAAGGAGCTGGCATCTCACTCTCTTTGAATCTTCTTTATCATGCTAGGATTAGCAGGAAAAAGCAAAAAATTTCAGAATTGCACCGTGCAATGTGGAGATATTACTGTTTGTGCATTTACAATATTCATTGATTTTTGCCATTGAAAAACGTCCAGAAATGTTTGAAGCTACTGACTGAATGAAAGGAGCTGGCATCTCACTCTCTTTGAATCTTTATCATGCTAGGATTAACAGGAAAAAGCTAAAAATTTCAGAATTGCACCGTGCAATGTGGAGATATTACTGTTTGTGCATTTACAATATTCATTGATTTTTGCCATTGAAAAACGTCCAGAAATGTTTGAAGCTACTGACTGAATGAAAGGAGCTGGCATCTCACTCTCTTTGAATCTTCTTTATCATGCTAGGATTAACAGGAAAAAGCTAAAAATTTCAGAATTGCACCGTGCAATGTGGAGATATTACTGTTTGTGCATTTACAATATTCATTGATTTTTGCCATTGAAAAACATGTTTTTCATATACCAGAAATGTTTGAAGCTACTGACTGAATGAAAGGAGCTGGCATCTCACTCTCTTTGAATCTTCTTTATCATGCTAGGATTAACAGGAAAAAGCTAAAAATTTCAGAATTGCACCGTGCAATGTGGAGATATTACTGTTTGTGCATTTACAATATTCATTGATTTTTGCCATTGAAAAACATGTTTTTCATATACCAGAAATGTTTGAAGCTACTGACTGAATGAAAGGAGCTGGCATCTCACTCTCTTTGAATCTTCTTTATCATGCTAGGATTAACAGGAAAAAGCTAAAAATTTCAGAATTGCACCGTGCAATGTGGAGATATTACTGTTTGTGCATTTACAATATTCATTGATTTTTGCCATTGAAAAACATGTTTTTCATATACCAGAAATGTTTGAAGCTACTGACTGAATGAAAGGAGCTGGCATCTCACTCTCTTTGAATCTTCTTTATCATGCTAGGATTAACAGGAAAAAGCTAAAAATTTCAGAATTGCACCGTGCAATGTGGAGATATTACTGTTTGTGCATTTACAATATTCATTGATTTTTGCCATTGAAAAACGTCCAGAAATGTTTGAAGCTACTGACTGAATGAAAGGAGCTGGCATCTCACTCTCTTTGAATCTTCTTTATCATGCTAGGATTAACAGGAAAAAGCTAAAAATTTCAGAATTGCACCGTGCAATGTGGAGATATTACTGTTTGTGCATTTACAATATTCATTGATTTTTGCCATTGAAAAACATGTTTTTCATATACCAGAAATGTTTGAAGCTACTGACTGAATGAAAGGAGCTGGCATCTCACTCTCTTTGAATCTTCTTTATCATGCTAGGATTAACAGGAAAAAGCTAAAAATTTCAGAATTGCACCGTGCAATGTGGAGATATTACTGTTTGTGCATTTACAATATTCATTGATTTTTGCCATTGAAAAACATGTTTTTCATATACCAGAAATGTTTGAAGCTACTGACTGAATGAAAGGAGCTGGCATCTCACTCTCTTTGAATCTTCTTTATCATGCTAGGATTAACAGGAAAAAGCTAAAAATTTCAGAATTGCACCGTGCAATGTGGAGATATTACTGTTTGTGCATTTACAATATTCATTGATTTTTGCCATTGAAAAACATGTTTTTCATATACCAGAAATGTTTGAAGCTACTGACTGAATGAAAGGAGCTGGCATCTCACTCTCTTTGAATCTTCTTTGTCATGCTAGGATTAACAGGAAAAAGCTAAAAATTTCAGAATTGCACCGTGCAATGTGGAGATATTACTGTTTGTGCATTTACAATATTCATTGATTTTTGCCATTGAAAAACATGTTTTTCATATACCAGAAATGTTTGAAGCTACTGACTGAATGAAAGGAGCTGGCATCTCACTCTCTTTGAATCTTCTTTATCATGCTAGGATTAACAGGAAAAAGCTAAAAATTTCAGAATTGCACCGTGCAATGTGGAGATATTACTGTTTGTGCATTTACAATATTCATTGATTTTTGCCATTGAAAAACGTCCAGAAATGTTTGAAGCTACTGACTGAATGAAAGGAGCTGGCATCTCACTCTCTTTGAATCTTCTTTATCATGCTAGGATTAACAGGAAAAAGCTAAAAATTTCAGAATTGCACCGTGCAATGTGGAGATATTACTGTTTGTGCATTTACAATATTCATTGATTTTTGCCATTGAAAAACATGTTTTTCATATTCCAGAAATGTTTGAAGCTACTGACTGAATGAAAGGAGCTGGCATCTCACTCTCTTTGAATCTTCTTTATCATGCTAGGATTAACAGGAAAAAGCTAAAAATTTCAGAATTGCACCGTGCAATGTGGAGATATTACTGTTTGTGCATTTACAATATTCATTGATTTTTGCCATTGAAAAACGTCCAGAAATGTTTGAAGCTACTGACTGAATGAAAGGAGCTGGCATCTCACTCTCTTTGAATCTTCTTTATCATGCTAGGATTAACAGGAAAAAGCTAAAAATTTCAGAATTGCACCGTGCAATGTGGAGATATTACTGTTTGTGCATTTACAATATTCATTGATTTTTGCCATTGAAAAACATGTTTTTCATATACCAGAAATGTTTGAAGCTACTGACTGAATGAAAGGAGCTGGCATCTCACTCTCTTTGAATCTTCTTTATCATGCTAGGATTAGCAGGAAAAAGCTAAAAATTTCAGAATTGCACCGTGCAATGTGGAGATATTACTGTTTGTGCATTTACAATATTCATTGATTTTTGCCATTGAAAAACGTCCAGAAATGTTTGAAGCTACTGACTGAATGAAAGGAGCTGGCATCTCACTCTTTGAATCTTCTTTATCATGCTAGGATTAACAGGAAAAAGCTAAAAATTTCAGAATTGCACCGTGCAATGTGGAGATATTACTGTTTGTGCATTTACAATATTCATTGATTTTTGCCATTGAAAAACATGTTTTTCATATACCAGAAATGTTTGAAGCTACTGACTGAATGAAAGGAGCTGGCATCTCACTCTCTTTGAATCTTCTTTATCATGCTAGGATTAGCAGGAAAAAGCAAAAATTTCAGAATTGCACCGTGCAATGTGGAGATATTACTGTTTGTGCATTTACAATATTCATTGATTTTTGCCATTGAAAAACGTCCAGAAATGTTTGAAGCTACTGACTGAATGAAAGGAGCTGGCATCTCACTCTCTTTGAATCTTCTTTATCATGCTAGGATTAACAGGAAAAAGCTAAAAATTTCAGAATTGCACCGTGCAATGTGGAGATATTACTGTTTGTGCATTTACAATATTCATTGATTTTTGCCATTGAAAAACATGTTTTTCATATACCAGAAATGTTTGAAGCTACTGACTGAATGAAAGGAGCTGGCATCTCACTCTCTTTGAATCTTCTTTATCATGCTAGGATTAACAGGAAAAAGCTAAAAATTTCAGAATTGCACCGTGCAATGTGGAGATATTACTGTTTGTGCATTTACAATATTCATTGATTTTTGCCATTGAAAAACATGTTTTCATATACCAGAAATGTTTGAAGCTACTGACTGAATGAAAGGAGCTGGCATCTCACTCTCTTTGAATCTTCTTTATCATGCTAGGATTAACAGGAAAAAGCTAAAAATTTCAGAATTGCACCGTGCAATGTGGAGATATTACTGTTTGTGCATTTACAATATTCATTGATTTTTGCCATTGAAAAACATGTTTTTCATATACCAGAAATGTTTGAAGCTACTGACTGAATGAAAGGAGCTGGCATCTCACTCTCTTTGAATCTTCTTTATCATGCTAGGATTAGCAGGAAAAAGCTAAAAATTTCAGAATTGCACCGTGCAATGTGGAGATATTACTGTTTGTGCATTTACAATATTCATTGATTTTTGCCATTGAAAAACATGTTTTTCATATACCAGAAATGTTTGAAGCTACTGACTGAATGAAAGGAGCTGGCATCTCACTCTCTTTGAATCTTCTTTATCATGCTAGGATTAGCAGGAAAAAGCAAAAAATTTCAGAATTGCACCGTGCAATGTGGAGATATTACTGTTTGTGCATTTACAATATTCATTGATTTTTGCCATTGAAAAACATGTTTTTCATATACCAGAAATGTTTGAAGCTACTGACTGAATGAAAGGAGCTGGCATCTCACTCTCTTTGAATCTTCTTTATCATGCTAGGATTAACAGGAAAAAGCTAAAAATTTCAGAATTGCACCGTGCAATGTGGAGATATTACTGTTTGTGCATTTACAATATTCATTGATTTTTGCCATTGAAAAACGTCCAGAAATGTTTGAAGCTACTGACTGAATGAAAGGAGCTGGCATCTCACTCTCTTTGAATCTTCTTTATCATGCTAGGATTAACAGGAAAAAGCTAAAAATTTCAGAATTGCACCGTGCAATGTGGAGATATTACTGTTTGTGCATTTACAATATTCATTGATTTTTGCCATTGAAAAACATGTTTTTCATATACCAGAAATGTTTGAAGCTACTGACTGAATGAAAGGAGCTGGCATCTCACTCTCTTTGAATCTTCTTTATCATGCTAGGATTAACAGGAAAAAGCTAAAAATTTCAGAATTGCACCGTGCAATGTGGAGATATTACTGTTTGTGCATTTACAATATTCATTGATTTTTGCCATTGAAAAACATGTTTTTCATATACCAGAAATGTTTGAAGCTACTGACTGAATGAAAGGAGCTGGCATCTCACTCTCTTTGAATCTTCTTTATCATGCTAGGATTAGCAGGAAAAAGCTAAAAATTTCAGAATTGCACCGTGCAATGTGGAGATATTACTGTTTGTGCATTTACAATATTCATTGATTTTTGCCATTGAAAAACGTCCAGAAATGTTTGAAGCTACTGACTGAATGAAAGGAGCTGGCATCTCACTCTCTTTGAATCTTCTTTATCATGCTAGGATTAGCAGGAAAAAGCTAAAAATTTCAGAATTGCACCGTGCAATGTGGAGATATTACTGTTTGTGCATTTACAATATTCATTGATTTTTGCCATTGAAAAACATGTTTTTCATATTCCAGAAATGTTTGAAGCTACTGACTGAATGAAAGGAGCTGGCATCTCACTCTCTTTGAATCTTCTTTATCATGCTAGGATTAACAGGAAAAAGCTAAAAATTTCAGAATTGCACCGTGCAATGTGGAGATATTACTGTTTGTGCATTTACAATATTCATTGATTTTTGCCATTGAAAAACATGTTTTTCATATACCAGAAATGTTTGAAGCTACTGACTGAATGAAAGGAGCTGGCATCTCACTCTCTTTGAATCTTCTTTATCATGCTAGGATTAGCAGGAAAAAGCAAAAAATTTCAGAATTGCACCGTGCAATGTGGAGATATTACTGTTTGTGCATTTACAATATTCATTGATTTTTGCCATTGAAAAACGTCCAGAAATGTTTGAAGCTACTGACTGAATGAAAGGAGCTGGCATCTCACTCTCTTTGAATCTTCTTTATCATGCTAGGATTAACAGGAAAAAGCTAAAAATTTCAGAATTGCACCGTGCAATGTGGAGATATTACTGTTTGTGCATTTACAATATTCATTGATTTTTGCCATTGAAAAACGTCCAGAAATGTTTGAAGCTACTGACTGAATGAAAGGAGCTGGCATCTCACTCTCTTTGAATCTTCTTTATCATGCTAGGATTAACAGGAAAAAGCTAAAAATTTCAGAATTGCACCGTGCAATGTGGAGATATTACTGTTTGTGCATTTACAATATTCATTGATTTTTGCCATTGAAAAACATGTTTTTCATATACCAGAAATGTTTGAAGCTACTGACTGAATGAAAGGAGCTGGCATCTCACTCTCTTTGAATCTTCTTTATCATGCTAGGATTAACAGGAAAAAGCTAAAAATTTCAGAATTGCACCGTGCAATGTGGAGATATTACTGTTTGTGCATTTACAATATTCATTGATTTTTGCCATTGAAAAACATGTTTTTCATATACCAGAAATGTTTGAAGCTACTGACTGAATGAAAGGAGCTGGCATCTCACTCTCTTTGAATCTTCTTTATCATGCTAGGATTAACAGGAAAAAGCTAAAAATTTCAGAATTGCACCGTGCAATGTGGAGATATTACTGTTTGTGCATTTACAATATTCATTGATTTTTGCCATTGAAAAACATGTTTTTCATATACCAGAAATGTTTGAAGCTACTGACTGAATGAAAGGAGCTGGCATCTCACTCTCTTTGAATCTTCTTTATCATGCTAGGATTAACAGGAAAAAGCTAAAAATTTCAGAATTGCACCGTGCAATGTGGAGATATTACTGTTTGTGCATTTACAATATTCATTGATTTTTGCCATTGAAAAACATGTTTTTCATATACCAGAAATGTTTGAAGCTACTGACTGAATGAAAGGAGCTGGCATCTCACTCTCTTTGAATCTTCTTTATCATGCTAGGATTAACAGGAAAAAGCTAAAAATTTCAGAATTGCACCGTGCAATGTGGAGATATTACTGTTTGTGCATTTACAATATTCATTGATTTTTGCCATTGAAAAACATGTTTTTCATATACCAGAAATGTTTGAAGCTACTGACTGAATGAAAGGAGCTGGCATCTCACTCTCTTTGAATCTTCTTTATCATGCTAGGATTAGCAGGAAAAAGCTAAAAATTTCAGAATTGCACCGTGCAATGTAGAGATATTACTGTTTGTGCATTTACAATATTCATTGATTTTTGCCATTGAAAAACATGTTTTTCATATACCAGAAATGTTTGAAGCTACTGACTGAATGAAAGGAGCTGGCATCTCACTCTCTTTGAATCTTCTTTATCATGCTAGGATTAGCAGGAAAAAGCTAAAAATTTCAGAATTGCACCGTGCAATGTGGAGATATTACTGTTTGTGCATTTACAATATTCATTGATTTTTGCCATTGAAAAACATGTTTTTCATATACCAGAAATGTTTGAAGCTACTGACTGAATGAAAGGAGCTGGCATCTCACTCTCTTTGAATCTTCTTTATCATGCTAGGATTAACAGGAAAAAGCTAAAAATTTCAGAATTGCACCGTGCAATGTGGAGATATTACTGTTTGTGCATTTACAATATTCATTGATTTTTGCCATTGAAAAACGTCCAGAAATGTTTGAAGCTACTGACTGAATGAAAGGAGCTGGCATCTCACTCTCTTTGAATCTTCTTTATCATGCTAGGATTAACAGGAAAAAGCTAAAAATTTCAGAATTGCACCGTGCAATGTGGAGATATTACTGTTTGTGCATTTACAATATTCATTGATTTTTGCCATTGAAAAACATGTTTTTCATATACCAGAAATGTTTGAAGCTACTGACTGAATGAAAGGAGCTGGCATCTCACTCTCTTTGAATCTTCTTTATCATGCTAGGATTAACAGGAAAAAGCTAAAAATTTCAGAATTGCACCGTGCAATGTGGAGATATTACTGTTTGTGCATTTACAATATTCATTGATTTTTGCCATTGAAAAACGTCCAGAAATGTTTGAAGCTACTGACTGAATGAAAGGAGCTGGCATCTCACTCTCTTTGAATCTTCTTTATCATGCTAGGATTAACAGGAAAAAGCTAAAAATTTCAGAATTGCACCGTGCAATGTGGAGATATTACTGTTTGTGCATTTACAATATTCATTGATTTTTGCCATTGAAAAACATGTTTTTCATATACCAGAAATGTTTGAAGCTACTGACTGAATGAAAGGAGCTGGCATCTCACTCTCTTTGAATCTTCTTTATCATGCTAGGATTAACAGGAAAAAGCTAAAAATTTCAGAATTGCACCGTGCAATGTGGAGATATTACTGTTTGTGCATTTACAATATTCATTGATTTTTGCCATTGAAAAACGTCCAGAAATGTTTGAAGCTACTGACTGAATGAAAGGAGCTGGCATCTCACTCTCTTTGAATCTTCTTTATCATGCTAGGATTAACAGGAAAAAGCTAAAAATTTCAGAATTGCACCGTGCAATGTGGAGATATTACTGTTTGTGCATTTACAATATTCATTGATTTTTGCCATTGAAAAACGTCCAGAAATGTTTGAAGCTACTGACTGAATGAAAGGAGCTGGCATCTCACTCTCTTTGAATCTTCTTTATCATGCTAGGATTAACAGGAAAAAGCTAAAAATTTCAGAATTGCACCGTGCAATGTGGAGATATTACTGTTTGTGCATTTACAATATTCATTGATTTTTGCCATTGAAAAACATGTTTTTCATATACCAGAAATGTTTGAAGCTACTGACTGAATGAAAGGAGCTGGCATCTCACTCTCTTTGAATCTTCTTTATCATGCTAGGATTAACAGGAAAAAGCTAAAAATTTCAGAATTGCACCGTGCAATGTGGAGATATTACTGTTTGTGCATTTACAATATTCATTGATTTTTGCCATTGAAAAACGTCCAGAAATGTTTGAAGCTACTGACTGAATGAAAGGAGCTGGCATCTCACTCTCTTTGAATCTTCTTTATCATGCTAGGATTAGCAGGAAAAAGCAAAAAATTTCAGAATTGCACCGTGCAATGTGGAGATATTACTGTTTGTGCATTTACAATATTCATTGATTTTTGCCATTGAAAAACGTCCAGAAATGTTTGAAGCTACTGACTGAATGAAAGGAGCTGGCATCTCACTCTCTTTGAAACTTCTTTATCATGCTAGGATTAACAGGAAAAAGCTAAAAATTTCAGAATTGCACCGTGCAATGTGGAGATATTACTGTTTGTGCATTTACAATATTCATTGATTTTTGCCATTGAAAAACATGTTTTTCATATACCAGAAATGTTTGAAGCTACTGACTGAATGAAAGGAGCTGGCATCTCACTCTCTTTGAATCTTCTTTATCATGCTAGGATTAACAGGAAAAAGCTAAAAATTTCAGAATTGCACCGTGCAATGTGGAGATATTACTGTTTGTGCATTTACAATATTCATTGATTTTTGCCATTGAAAAACATGTTTTTCATATACCAGAAATGTTTGAAGCTACTGACTGAATGAAAGGAGCTGGCATCTCACTCTCTTTGAATCTTCTTTATCATGCTAGGATTAACAGGAAAAAGCTAAAAATTTCAGAATTGCACCGTGCAATGTGGAGATATTACTGTTTGTGCATTTACAATATTCATTGATTTTTGCCATTGAAAAACATGTTTTTCATATACCAGAAATGTTTGAAGCTACTGACTGAATGAAAGGAGCTGGCATCTCACTCTCTTTGAATCTTCTTTATCATGCTAGGATTAACAGGAAAAAGCTAAAAATTTCAGAATTGCACCGTGCAATGTGGAGATATTACTGTTTGTGCATTTACAATATTCATTGATTTTTGCCATTGAAAAACATGTTTTTCATATACCAGAAATGTTTGAAGCTACTGACTGAATGAAAGGAGCTGGCATCTCACTCTCTTTGAATCTTCTTTATCATGCTAGGATTAGCAGGAAAAAGCTAAAAATTTCAGAATTGCACCGTGCAATGTGGAGATATTACTGTTTGTGCATTTACAATATTCATTGATTTTTGCCATTGAAAAACGTCCAGAAATGTTTGAAGCTACTGACTGAATGAAAGGAGCTGGCATCTCACTCTCTTTGAATCTTCTTTATCATGCTAGGATTAACAGGAAAAAGCTAAAAATTTCAGAATTGCACCGTGCAATGTGGAGATATTACTGTTTGTGCATTTACAATATTCATTGATTTTTGCCATTGAAAAACATGTTTTTCATATACCAGAAATGTTTGAAGCTACTGACTGAATGAAAGGAGCTGGCATCTCACTCTCTTTGAATCTTCTTTATCATGCTAGGATTAACAGGAAAAAGCTAAAAATTTCAGAATTGCACCGTGCAATGTGGAGATATTACTGTTTGTGCATTTACAATATTCATTGATTTTTGCCATTGAAAAACGTCCAGAAATGTTTGAAGCTACTGACTGAATGAAAGGAGCTGGCATCTCACTCTCTTTGAATCTTCTTTATCATGCTAGGATTAACAGGAAAAAGCTAAAAATTTCAGAATTGCACCGTGCAATGTGGAGATATTACTGTTTGTGCATTTACAATATTCATTGATTTTTGCCATTGAAAAACATGTTTTTCATATACCAGAAATGTTTGAAGCTACTGACTGAATGAAAGGAGCTGGCATCTCACTCTCTTTGAATCTTCTTTATCATGCTAGGATTAGCAGGAAAAAGCAAAAAATTTCAGAATTGCACCGTGCAATGTGGAGATATTACTGTTTGTGCATTTACAATATTCATTGATTTTTGCCATTGAAAAACGTCCAGAAATGTTTGAAGCTACTGACTGAATGAAAGGAGCTGGCATCTCACTCTCTTTGAATCTTTATCATGCTAGGATTAACAGGAAAAAGCTAAAAATTTCAGAATTGCACCGTGCAATGTGGAGATATTACTGTTTGTGCATTTACAATATTCATTGATTTTTGCCATTGAAAAACGTCCAGAAATGTTTGAAGCTACTGACTGAATGAAAGGAGCTGGCATCTCACTCTCTTTGAATCTTCTTTATCATGCTAGGATTAACAGGAAAAAGCTAAAAATTTCAGAATTGCACCGTGCAATGTGGAGATATTACTGTTTGTGCATTTACAATATTCATTGATTTTTGCCATTGAAAAACATGTTTTTCATATACCAGAAATGTTTGAAGCTACTGACTGAATGAAAGGAGCTGGCATCTCACTCTCTTTGAATCTTCTTTATCATGCTAGGATTAACAGGAAAAAGCTAAAAATTTCAGAATTGCACCGTGCAATGTGGAGATATTACTGTTTGTGCATTTACAATATTCATTGATTTTTGCCATTGAAAAACATGTTTTTCATATACCAGAAATGTTTGAAGCTACTGACTGAATGAAAGGAGCTGGCATCTCACTCTCTTTGTTTTACCATATTTTTTTATTTTTAATAAACAGTTTAACAGGGGAATAACAATCGTAGCATAAAGTAGTGAAATAAGAATATTCGTGGGAAGGGGTAATTCCGAGGAAGGGGAAGGGAAAGGGAACAAACGGAAATGGAATAATCAGGGAAGGTGGGAGAAATTTGTTCGTCAAATAATAAACACGATAATAGATAACTTGAACAATTAAACACACACCACTATCATATTAGCAAAATTAAACATATTAATAAGCTAAACATGTAACACCTATTAAGATATTCCAGCATTATGAGATGATTGAGGGAACTTAATGGACCAAATATCCCACTTCTTAGAAAATTTAAGTAAATTATTGTTAATAAGGGCAAATCTGAGTTCAAATATTCTATGGAGATTCATCTTATCAACTAAGTCCTCCAAAGTGGGGACATGTGACTTTCTCCAATAAAAAGCCAATGTATTCTTACAAACTGAGAATAAATGAATCACCAAAGATCTTTCAAACGACTTGTATGATTCAAGATCCAAGGATAGTAAAGCCCTTTGAGGGGTCAATATTAGTGGTCTGCCCAAGAGATCATCTACCAAAGAAGAGATCTGAGCCCATAGATTGCGGATTTTAGGGCAGCTCCAAAAGAGATGTAACAGATCTCCCCTGAGGCCGCACTCCCTCCAACAGAGGGGAGAGTTGCTGGGCTTTATATAGTGGAGCCTGATTGGAGTGTAGTACCATCTGGTTAAAATTTTGAAGTAGGCCTCTTGTAAGGGCATAGATATATTAGAGGCTTGTGAGAAAAGAAGAGCATTCTCCCATTGGTCGGATTGGAAATTGAGTTTTAGGTCCTTTTCCCATCGAATCATGTAAAGATGTTTTTGGAAAGAGAGGTCATTATTGAAGCTGTTATATAGGTGTCTCAGGCTCCAAAAAATCTTATGGGATGTGTTACTTAACAGGTTCACCGAGATTTCGGAAACGATAAATTTGCTAGAAATGAATTCCAGAATAATACTCTTTAAATGAGAGTATAAAAAGAAATCAGAAAAAGGCAAATTGAATCTTTTCTTAAGAATTTGGAAAGGGATAAAGACAGAAGCTTCATACAAGTCTCCAATTTTCCTTAACCCTTTAATGTCCCATTGATCTGGAATGGAAGAGTTATACAGATCAGCAACAAAACCAATTGGAAATTTTTTGACAAGGGAAAGCTTATCCATATCAGAATCTCTTAAAGGATTCTTTTTCTTTTTTTTGGTGATTTTTTTCCAGGCGTCAATGATCGCCTGGAAAATAGGGTGGGAAGAATCATGAGTACACTGTCTAAAGAGATGCCTGAGTAACAATTCACGAGGAGAAGAACCGTTATTTAAGAAGGTCTCCAGAATCATCCAAGCTGGGGGGCTGTCAGAATTAAACCAGTAACTGCTCTGTTTGATAAGGTTTGCCAGATAGTAAGCGGAAATATTAGGATGGCTCAGACCTCCGTTACTTTTATTCTTGTACAATATATCAGCAGATATCCTCGCACGTTTATTATCCCAGACATAAGAATTAATCTGATTTTGAATTTTTTGAATAAAGATATGGGAAATAGATAAAGGTAGGTTGCGGAAAAAATACAAAATTTTGGGAAGAACAAACATCTTGATAGAGAGGACTCTACCCCACCACGACAAATCTCTTTTCATAAAATCCATCAAATCTCCCCGGACGATGTCATCAATCCGAACCAGATTGTCAGAGATTGTTGAATTAATAGATTTACCAATACTGATCCCCAAATAAGTCAGATTGCGTTTAGCCAGACCAAAGGAAAATCTTGAGTGTAAAACCTCTCTCGTCTGACGGTCCAGATTAATATTCAAAAGTTTAGACTTCTCATTGTTAATTTTAAAATAAGAAATCTGAGAGAATAGTTCTAGAACCTTTGAAACCTCCGCAACCGAATTTACTGGGTCCAGCAAGGAAAGCATAACATCATCTGCAAAGAGGCCAATTTTAAATTCTCGAGATGGGGTAGAAATCCCCCTAATGTCAGTGTTTTCTCTAATCCTCTGTGCCAAAGGCTCCATAGCCAGGACAAAGAGAAGGGGGGAAAGTGGGCAACCCTGTCTAGTACCATTTGTGATAGGGATTGGATTTGAGAGATAATTGTTAACATAAATTTTTGCTTGGGGGTTAGAATAGAGGGCCATAATTGAAGAGAGAAATTTGTTATCAAAACCGAATTTAATAAGGGTGAGTTTAAGGTATAGCCAATTTAACCTGTCGAAAGCTTTTTCAGCGTCTAAAGCAAGCAATGAAGTTGGGAGTTTCGCCGTATTTATCACCTTAATAATATTCAGAAGTCTTCTAGAGCCATCAGTTGCTTGCCTCCCACCAACGAAGCCAATCTGATCATCGTTGATGAGAGATGGAAGAATAGTCGATAAACGATTGGCCAGAATTTTCGAATATATCTTAATATCAGTGTTAATTAGCGAAATGGGCCTATAATTTTTAACATTATCTCTCTCATCCTTAGACTTGGGTATTAGGGTAATGGTGGCTTCCAGCATTTCTGAGGGGAAGGAGCTTATTGAGGAAGCATGATTGAAAATTTTCGTGAGAGGGGAAGAAAGTAGGTCACAAAAAGTTTTATAATACTCATTAATGAACCCATCTGGACCCGGAGCCTTGAAATCTTTAAGTTGCTTTATTGTGTTAATAATTATCTCACTCTCTTTGAATCTTCTTTATCATGCTAGGATTAACAGGAAAAAGCTAAAAATTTCAGAATTGCACCGTGCAATGTGGAGATATTACTGTTTGTGCATTTACAATATTCATTGATTTTTGCCATTGAAAAACATGTTTTTCATATACCAGAAATGTTTGAAGCTACTGACTGAATGAAAGGAGCTGGCATCTCACTCTCTTTGAATCTTCTTTATCATGCTAGGATTAACAGGAAAAAGCTAAAAATTTCAGAATTGCACCGTGCAATGTGGAGATATTACTGTTTGTGCATTTACAATATTCATTGATTTTTGCCATTGAAAAACATGTTTTTCATATACCAGAAATGTTTGAAGCTACTGACTGAATGAAAGGAGCTGGCATCTCACTCTCTTTGAATCTTCTTTATCATGCTAGGATTAACAGGAAAAAGCTAAAAATTTCAGAATTGCACCGTGCAATGTGGAGATATTACTGTTTGTGCATTTACAATATTCATTGATTTTTGCCATTGAAAAACATGTTTTTCATATACCAGAAATGTTTGAAGCTACTGACTGAATGAAAGGAGCTGGCATCTCACTCTCTTTGAATCTTCTTTATCATGCTAGGATTAGCAGGAAAAAGCTAAAAATTTCAGAATTGCACCGTGCAATGTGGAGATATTACTGTTTGTGCATTTACAATATTCATTGATTTTTGCCATTGAAAAACATGTTTTTCATATACCAGAAATGTTTGAAGCTACTGACTGAATGAAAGGAGCTGGCATCTCACTCTCTTTGAATCTTCTTTATCATGCTAGGATTAGCAGGAAAAAGCTAAAAATTTCAGAATTGCACCGTGCAATGTGGAGATATTACTGTTTGTGCATTTACAATATTCATTGATTTTTGCCATTGAAAAACATGTTTTTCATATACCAGAAATGTTTGAAGCTACTGACTGAATGAAAGGAGCTGGCATCTCACTCTCTTTGAATCTTCTTTATCATGCTAGGATTAACAGGAAAAAGCTAAAAATTTCAGAATTGCACCGTGCAATGTGGAGATATTACTGTTTGTGCATTTACAATATTCATTGATTTTTGCCATTGAAAAACGTCCAGAAATGTTTGAAGCTACTGACTGAATGAAAGGAGCTGGCATCTCACTCTCTTTGAATCTTCTTTATCATGCTAGGATTAACAGGAAAAAGCTAAAAATTTCAGAATTGCACCGTGCAATGTGGAGATATTACTGTTTGTGCATTTACAATATTCATTGATTTTTGCCATTGAAAAACATGTTTTTCATATACCAGAAATGTTTGAAGCTACTGACTGAATGAAAGGAGCTGGCATCTCACTCTCTTTGAATCTTCTTTATCATGCTAGGATTAACAGGAAAAAGCTAAAAATTTCAGAATTGCACCGTGCAATGTGGAGATATTACTGTTTGTGCATTTACAATATTCATTGATTTTTGCCATTGAAAAACATGTTTTTCATATACCAGAAATGTTTGAAGCTACTGACTGAATGAAAGGAGCTGGCATCTCACTCTCTTTGAATCTTCTTTATCATGCTAGGATTAGCAGGAAAAAGCTAAAAATTTCAGAATTGCACCGTGCAATGTGGAGATATTACTGTTTGTGCATTTACAATATTCATTGATTTTTGCCATTGAAAAACGTCCAGAAATGTTTGAAGCTACTGACTGAATGAAAGGAGCTGGCATCTCACTCTCTTTGAATCTTCTTTATCATGCTAGGATTAGCAGGAAAAAGCTAAAAATTTCAGAATTGCACCGTGCAATGTGGAGATATTACTGTTTGTGCATTTACAATATTCATTGATTTTTGCCATTGAAAAACATGTTTTTCATATTCCAGAAATGTTTGAAGCTACTGACTGAATGAAAGGAGCTGGCATCTCACTCTCTTTGAATCTTCTTTATCATGCTAGGATTAACAGGAAAAAGCTAAAAATTTCAGAATTGCACCGTGCAATGTGGAGATATTACTGTTTGTGCATTTACAATATTCATTGATTTTTGCCATTGAAAAACATGTTTTTCATATACCAGAAATGTTTGAAGCTACTGACTGAATGAAAGGAGCTGGCATCTCACTCTCTTTGAATCTTCTTTATCATGCTAGGATTAGCAGGAAAAAGCTAAAAATTTCAGAATTGCACCGTGCAATGTGGAGATATTACTGTTTGTGCATTTACAATATTCATTGATTTTTGCCATTGAAAAACGTCCAGAAATGTTTGAAGCTACTGACTGAATGAAAGGAGCTGGCATCTCACTCTCTTTGAATCTTCTTTATCATGCTAGGATTAGCAGGAAAAAGCTAAAAATTTCAGAATTGCACCGTGCAATGTGGAGATATTACTGTTTGTGCATTTACAATATTCATTGATTTTTGCCATTGAAAAACATGTTTTTCATATACCAGAAATGTTTGAAGCTACTGACTGAATGAAAGGAGCTGGCATCTCACTCTCTTTGAATCTTCTTTATCATGCTAGGATTAACAGGAAAAAGCTAAAAATTTCAGAATTGCACCGTGCAATGTGGAGATATTACTGTTTGTGCATTTACAATATTCATTGATTTTTGCCATTGAAAAACATGTTTTTCATATACCAGAAATGTTTGAAGCTACTGACTGAATGAAAGGAGCTGGCATCTCACTCTCTTTGAATCTTCTTTATCATGCTAGGATTAGCAGGAAAAAGCTAAAAATTTCAGAATTGCACCGTGCAATGTGGAGATATTACTGTTTGTGCATTTACAATATTCATTGATTTTTGCCATTGAAAAACATGTTTTTCATATACCAGAAATGTTTGAAGCTACTGACTGAATGAAAGGAGCTGGCATCTCACTCTCTTTGAATCTTCTTTATCATGCTAGGATTAGCAGGAAAAAGCTAAAAATTTCAGAATTGCACCGTGCAATGTGGAGATATTACTGTTTGTGCATTTACAATATTCATTGATTTTTGCCATTGAAAAACATGTTTTTCATATACCAGAAATGTTTGAAGCTACTGACTGAATGAAAGGAGCTGGCATCTCACTCTCTTTGAATCTTATCATGCTAGGATTAACAGGAAAAAGCTAAAAATTTCAGAATTGCACCGTGCAATGTGGAGATATTACTGTTTGTGCATTTACAATATTCATTGATTTTTGCCATTGAAAAACGTCCAGAAATGTTTGAAGCTACTGACTGAATGAAAGGAGCTGGCATCTCACTCTCTTTGAATCTTCTTTATCATGCTAGGATTAACAGGAAAAAGCTAAAAATTTCAGAATTGCACCGTGCAATGTGGAGATATTACTGTTTGTGCATTTACAATATTCATTGATTTTTGCCATTGAAAAACATGTTTTTCATATACCAGAAATGTTTGAAGCTACTGACTGAATGAAAGGAGCTGGCATCTCACTCTCTTTGAATCTTCTTTATCATGCTAGGATTAGCAGGAAAAAGCTAAAAATTTCAGAATTGCACCGTGCAATGTGGAGATATTACTGTTTGTGCATTTACAATATTCATTGATTTTTGCCATTGAAAAACATGTTTTTCATATACCAGAAATGTTTGAAGCTACTGACTGAATGAAAGGAGCTGGCATCTCACTCTCTTTGAATCTTCTTTATCATGCTAGGATTAGCAGGAAAAAGCTAAAAATTTCAGAATTGCACCGTGCAATGTGGAGATATTACTGTTTGTGCATTTACAATATTCATTGATTTTTGCCATTGAAAAACATGTTTTTCATATACCAGAAATGTTTGAAGCTACTGACTGAATGAAAGGAGCTGGCATCTCACTCTCTTTGAATCTTCTTTATCATGCTAGGATTAACAGGAAAAAGCTAAAAATTTCAGAATTGCACCGTGCAATGTGGAGATATTACTGTTTGTGCATTTACAATATTCATTGATTTTTGCCATTGAAAAACGTCCAGAAATGTTTGAAGCTACTGACTGAATGAAAGGAGCTGGCATCTCACTCTCTTTGAATCTTCTTTATCATGCTAGGATTAACAGGAAAAAGCTAAAAATTTCAGAATTGCACCGTGCAATGTGGAGATATTACTGTTTGTGCATTTACAATATTCATTGATTTTTGCCATTGAAAAACATGTTTTTCATATACCAGAAATGTTTGAAGCTACTGACTGAATGAAAGGAGCTGGCATCTCACTCTCTTTGAATCTTCTTTATCATGCTAGGATTAGCAGGAAAAAGCTAAAAATTTCAGAATTGCACCGTGCAATGTGGAGATATTACTGTTTGTGCATTTACAATATTCATTGATTTTTGCCATTGAAAAACATGTTTTTCATATACCAGAAATGTTTGAAGCTACTGACTGAATGAAAGGAGCTGGCATCTCACTCTCTTTGAATCTTCTTTATCATGCTAGGATTAGCAGGAAAAAGCTAAAAATTTCAGAATTGCACCGTGCAATGTGGAGATATTACTGTTTGTGCATTTACAATATTCATTGATTTTTGCCATTGAAAAACATGTTTTTCATATACCAGAAATGTTTGAAGCTACTGACTGAATGAAAGGAGCTGGCATCTCACTCTCTTTGAATCTTCTTTATCATGCTAGGCTTAACAGGAAAAAGCTAAAAATTTCAGAATTGCACCGTGCAATGTGGAGATATTACTGTTTGTGCATTTACAATATTCATTGATTTTTGCCATTGAAAAACGTCCAGAAATGTTTGAAGCTACTGACTGAATGAAAGGAGCTGGCATCTCACTCTCTTTGAATCTTCTTTATCATGCTAGGATTAACAGGAAAAAGCTAAAAATTTCAGAATTGCACCGTGCAATGTGGAGATATTACTGTTTGTGCATTTACAATATTCATTGATTTTTGCCATTGAAAAACATGTTTTTCATATACCAGAAATGTTTGAAGCTACTGACTGAATGAAAGGAGCTGGCATCTCACTCTCTTTGAATCTTCTTTATCATGCTAGGATTAACAGGAAAAAGCTAAAAATTTCAGAATTGCACCGTGCAATGTGGAGATATTACTGTTTGTGCATTTACAATATTCATTGATTTTTGCCATTGAAAAACATGTTTTTCATATACCAGAAATGTTTGAAGCTACTGACTGAATGAAAGGAGCTGGCATCTCACTCTCTTTGAATCTTCTTTATCATGCTAGGATTAGCAGGAAAAAGCTAAAAATTTCAGAATTGCACCGTGCAATGTGGAGATATTACTGTTTGTGCATTTACAATATTCATTGATTTTTGCCATTGAAAAACGTCCAGAAATGTTTGAAGCTACTGACTGAATGAAAGGAGCTGGCATCTCACTCTCTTTGAATCTTCTTTATCATGCTAGGATTAGCAGGAAAAAGCTAAAAATTTCAGAATTGCACCGTGCAATGTGGAGATATTACTGTTTGTGCATTTACAATATTCATTGATTTTTGCCATTGAAAAACATGTTTTTCATATTCCAGAAATGTTTGAAGCTACTGACTGAATGAAAGGAGCTGGCATCTCACTCTCTTTGAATCTTCTTTATCATGCTAGGATTAACAGGAAAAAGCTAAAAATTTCAGAATTGCACCGTGCAATGTGGAGATATTACTGTTTGTGCATTTACAATATTCATTGATTTTTGCCATTGAAAAACATGTTTTTCATATACCAGAAATGTTTGAAGCTACTGACTGAATGAAAGGAGCTGGCATCTCACTCTCTTTGAATCTTCTTTATCATGCTAGGATTAGCAGGAAAAAGCTAAAAATTTCAGAATTGCACCGTGCAATGTGGAGATATTACTGTTTGTGCATTTACAATATTCATTGATTTTTGCCATTGAAAAACGTCCAGAAATGTTTGAAGCTACTGACTGAATGAAAGGAGCTGGCATCTCACTCTCTTTGAATCTTCTTTATCATGCTAGGATTAGCAGGAAAAAGCTAAAAATTTCAGAATTGCACCGTGCAATGTGGAGATATTACTGTTTGTGCATTTACAATATTCATTGATTTTTGCCATTGAAAAACATGTTTTTCATATACCAGAAATGTTTGAAGCTACTGACTGAATGAAAGGAGCTGGCATCTCACTCTCTTTGAATCTTCTTTATCATGCTAGGATTAACAGGAAAAAGCTAAAAATTTCAGAATTGCACCGTGCAATGTGGAGATATTACTGTTTGTGCATTTACAATATTCATTGATTTTTGCCATTGAAAAACGTCCAGAAATGTTTGAAGCTACTGACTGAATGAAAGGAGCTGGCATCTCACTCTCTTTGAATCTTCTTTATCATGCTAGGATTAACAGGAAAAAGCTAAAAATTTCAGAATTGCACCGTGCAATGTGGAGATATTACTGTTTGTGCATTTACAATATTCATTGATTTTTGCCATTGAAAAACATGTTTTTCATATACCAGAAATGTTTGAAGCTACTGACTGAATGAAAGGAGCTGGCATCTCACTCTCTTTGAATCTTCTTTATCATGCTAGGATTAACAGGAAAAAGCTAAAAATTTCAGAATTGCACCGTGCAATGTGGAGATATTACTGTTTGTGCATTTACAATATTCATTGATTTTTGCCATTGAAAAACGTCCAGAAATGTTTGAAGCTACTGACTGAATGAAAGGAGCTGGCATCTCACTCTCTTTGAATCTTCTTTATCATGCTAGGATTAACAGGAAAAAGCTAAAAATTTCAGAATTGCACCGTGCAATGTGGAGATATTACTGTTTGTGCATTTACAATATTCATTGATTTTTGCCATTGAAAAACATGTTTTTCATATACCAGAAATGTTTGAAGCTACTGACTGAATGAAAGGAGCTGGCATCTCACTCTCTTTGAATCTTCTTTATCATGCTAGGATTAACAGGAAAAAGCTAAAAATTTCAGAATTGCACCGTGCAATGTGGAGATATTACTGTTTGTGCATTTACAATATTCATTGATTTTTGCCATTGAAAAACATGTTTTTCATATACCAGAAATGTTTGAAGCTACTGACTGAATGAAAGGAGCTGGCATCTCACTCTCTTTGAATCTTCTTTATCATGCTAGGATTAACAGGAAAAAGCTAAAAATTTCAGAATTGCACCGTGCAATGTGGAGATATTACTGTTTGTGCATTTACAATATTCATTGATTTTTGCCATTGAAAAACATGTTTTTCATATACCAGATATGTTTGAAGCTACTGACTGAATGAAAGGAGCTGGCATCTCACTCTCTTTGAATCTTCTTTATCATGCTAGGATTAACAGGAAAAAGCTAAAAATTTCAGAATTGCACCGTGCAATGTGGAGATATTACTGTTTGTGCATTTACAATATTCATTGATTTTTGCCATTGAAAAACATGTTTTTCATATACCAGAAATGTTTGAAGCTACTGACTGAATGAAAGGAGCTGGCATCTCACTCTCTTTGAATCTTCTTTATCATGCTAGGATTAACAGGAAAAAGCTAAAAATTTCAGAATTGCACCGTGCAATGTGGAGATATTACTGTTTGTGCATTTACAATATTCATTGATTTTTGCCATTGAAAAACATGTTTTTCATATACCAGAAATGTTTGAAGCTACTGACTGAATGAAAGGAGCTGGCATCTCACTCTCTTTGAATCTTCTTTATCATGCTAGGATTAGCAGGAAAAAGCTAAAAATTTCAGAATTGCACCGTGCAATGTGGAGATATTACTGTTTGTGCATTTACAATATTCATTGATTTTTGCCATTGAAAAACATGTTTTTCATATACCAGAAATGTTTGAAGCTACTGACTGAATGAAAGGAGCTGGCATCTCACTCTCTTTGAATCTTCTTTATCATGCTAGGATTAGCAGGAAAAAGCTAAAAATTTCAGAATTGCACCGTGCAATGTGGAGATATTACTGTTTGTGCATTTACAATATTCATTGATTTTTGCCATTGAAAAACATGTTTTTCATATACCAGAAATGTTTGAAGCTACTGACTGAATGAAAGGAGCTGGCATCTCACTCTCTTTGAATCTTCTTTATCATGCTAGGATTAACAGGAAAAAGCTAAAAATTTCAGAATTGCACCGTGCAATGTGGAGATATTACTGTTTGTGCATTTACAATATTCATTGATTTTTGCCATTGAAAAACGTCCAGAAATGTTTGAAGCTACTGACTGAATGAAAGGAGCTGGCATCTCACTCTCTTTGAATCTTCTTTATCATGCTAGGATTAGCAGGAAAAAGCTAAAAATTTCAGAATTGCACCGTGCAATGTGGAGATATTACTGTTTGTGCATTTACAATATTCATTGATTTTTGCCATTGAAAAACATGTTTTTCATATACCAGAAATGTTTGAAGCTACTGACTGAATGAAAGGAGCTGGCATCTCACTCTCTTTGAATCTTCTTTATCATGCTAGGATTAGCAGGAAAAAGCTAAAAATTTCAGAATTGCACCGTGCAATGTGGAGATATTACTGTTTGTGCATTTACAATATTCATTGATTTTTGCCATTGAAAAACATGTTTTTCATATACCAGAAATGTTTGAAGCTACTGACTGAATGAAAGGAGCTGGCATCTCACTCTCTTTGAATCTTCTTTATCATGCTAGGATTAACAGGAAAAAGCTAAAAATTTCAGAATTGCACCGTGCAATGTGGAGATATTACTGTTTGTGCATTTACAATATTCATTGATTTTTGCCATTGAAAAACGTCCAGAAATGTTTGAAGCTACTGACTGAATGAAAGGAGCTGGCATCTCACTCTCTTTGAATCTTCTTTATCATGCTAGGATTAACAGGAAAAAGCTAAAAATTTCAGAATTGCACCGTGCAATGTGGAGATATTACTGTTTGTGCATTTACAATATTCATTGATTTTTGCCATTGAAAAACATGTTTTTCATATACCAGAAATGTTTGAAGCTACTGACTGAATGAAAGGAGCTGGCATCTCACTCTCTTTGAATCTTCTTTATCATGCTAGGATTAGCAGGAAAAAGCTAAAAATTTCAGAATTGCACCGTGCAATGTGGAGATATTACTGTTTGTGCATTTACAATATTCATTGATTTTTGCCATTGAAAAACATGTTTTTCATATACCAGAAATGTTTGAAGCTACTGACTGAATGAAAGGAGCTGGCATCTCACTCTCTTTGAATCTTCTTTATCATGCTAGGATTAGCAGGAAAAAGCTAAAAATTTCAGAATTGCACCGTGCAATGTGGAGATATTACTGTTTGTGCATTTACAATATTCATTGATTTTTGCCATTGAAAAACATGTTTTTCATATACCAGAAATGTTTGAAGCTACTGACTGAATGAAAGGAGCTGGCATCTCACTCTCTTTGAATCTTCTTTATCATGCTAGGATTAACAGGAAAAAGCTAAAAATTTCAGAATTGCACCGTGCAATGTGGAGATATTACTGTTTGTGCATTTACAATATTCATTGATTTTTGCCATTGAAAAACATGTTTTTCATATACCAGAAATGTTTGAAGCTACTGACTGAATGAAAGGAGCTGGCATCTCACTCTCTTTGAATCTTCTTTATCATGCTAGGATTAACAGGAAAAAGCTAAAAATTTCAGAATTGCACCGTGCAATGTGGAGATATTACTGTTTGTGCATTTACAATATTCATTGATTTTTGCCATTGAAAAACATGTTTTTCATATACCAGAAATGTTTGAAGCTACTGACTGAATGAAAGGAGCTGGCATCTCACTCTCTTTGAATCTTCTTTATCATGCTAGGATTAACAGGAAAAAGCTAAAAATTTCAGAATTGCACCGTGCAATGTGGAGATATTACTGTTTGTGCATTTACAATATTCATTGATTTTTGCCATTGAAAAACGTTTTTCATATACCAGAAATGTTTGAAGCTACTGACTGAATGAAAGGAGCTGGCATCTCACTCTCTTTGAATCTTCTTTATCATGCTAGGATTAACAGGAAAAAGCTAAAAATTTCAGAATTGCACCGTGCAATGTGGAGATATTACTGTTTGTGCATTTACAATATTCATTGATTTTTGCCATTGAAAAACTGTTCATATACCAGAAATGTTTGAAGCTACTGACTGAATGAAAGGAGCTGGCATCTCACTCTCTTTGAATCTTCTTTATCATGCTAGGATTAACAGGAAAAAGCTAAAAATTTCAGAATTGCACCGTGCAATGTGGAGATATTACTGTTTGTGCATTTACAATATTCATTGATTTTTGCCATTGAAAAACATGTTTTTCATATACCAGAAATGTTTGAAGCTACTGACTGAATGAAAGGAGCTGGCATCTCACTCTCTTTGAATCTTCTTTATCATGCTAGGATTAACAGGAAAAAGCTAAAAATTTCAGAATTGCACCGTGCAATGTGGAGATATTACTGTTTGTGCATTTACAATATTCATTGATTTTTGCCATTGAAAAACATGTTTTTCATATACCAGAAATGTTTGAAGCTACTGACTGAATGAAAGGAGCTGGCATCTCACTCTCTTTGAATCTTCTTTATCATGCTAGGATTAACAGGAAAAAGCTAAAAATTTCAGAATTGCACCGTGCAATGTGGAGATATTACTGTTTGTGCATTTACAATATTCATTGATTTTTGCCATTGAAAAACATGTTTTTCATATACCAGATATGTTTGAAGCTACTGACTGAATGAAAGGAGCTGGCATCTCACTCTCTTTGAATCTTCTTTATCATGCTAGGATTAACAGGAAAAAGCTAAAAATTTCAGAATTGCACCGTGCAATGTGGAGATATTACTGTTTGTGCATTTACAATATTCATTGATTTTTGCCATTGAAAAACATGTTTTTCATATACCAGAAATGTTTGAAGCTACTGACTGAATGAAAGGAGCTGGCATCTCACTCTCTTTGAATCTTCTTTATCATGCTAGGATTAACAGGAAAAAGCTAAAAATTTCAGAATTGCACCGTGCAATGTGGAGATATTACTGTTTGTGCATTTACAATATTCATTGATTTTTGCCATTGAAAAACATGTTTTTCATATACCAGAAATGTTTGAAGCTACTGACTGAATGAAAGGAGCTGGCATCTCACTCTCTTTGAATCTTCTTTATCATGCTAGGATTAACAGGAAAAAGCTAAAAATTTCAGAATTGCACCGTGCAATGTGGAGATATTACTGTTTGTGCATTTACAATATTCATTGATTTTTGCCATTGAAAAACATGTTTTTCATATACCAGAAATGTTTGAAGCTACTGACTGAATGAAAGGAGCTGGCATCTCACTCTCTTTGAATCTTCTTTATCATGCTAGGATTAACAGGAAAAAGCTAAAAATTTCAGAATTGCACCGTGCAATGTGGAGATATTACTGTTTGTGCATTTACAATATTCATTGATTTTTGCCATTGAAAAACATGTTTTTCATATACCAGAAATGTTTGAAGCTACTGA
>NW_027371122.1:0-30465 GCF_046119375.1 Phyllobates terribilis | reverse complement strand
TGTACACGAATATAACTACTATAATACTGCTCCTATATACAAGCATATAACTACTATAATACTGCCCCCTATGTACAAGAATATAACTACTAATATACTGCTCCTATGTACAAGAATATAACTACTATAATACTGCCCCCTATGTACAAGAATATAACTACTATAATACTGCCCCCTATGTACAAGAATATAACTACTATAATACTGCTCCTATGTACAAGAATATAACTACTATAATACTGCTCCTATGTACAAGAATATAACTACTATAATACTGCCCTCCATGTACAAGAATATAACTTCTATAATACTGCCTCCTATGTACAAGAATATAACTACTATAATACTGCTCCCTATGTACAAGAATATAACTACTATAATACTGCTCCTATGTACAAGAATATAACTACTATAATACTGCTCCTATGTACAAGAATATAACTACTATAATACTGCCCAGTATGTACAAGAATATAACTACTATAATACTGCTCCTATGTACAAGAATATAACTACTATAATACTGATCCTATGTACAAGAATATAACTACTATAATACTGCTCCTATGTACAAGAATATAACTACTATAATACTGCTCCTATGTACAAGAATATAACTACAATAATACTGCTCCTATGTACAAGAATATAACTACTATAATACTGCCCCCTATGTACAAGAATATAACTAATATAATACTGCCTCCTATGTACAAGAATATAACTAATATAATACTGCCCCCTATGTACAAGAATATAACTAATATAATACTGCCTCCTATGTACAAGAATATAACTAATATAATACCGCCCCCTATGTACAAGAATATAACTAATATAATACTCTCTCCTATGTACAAGAATATAACTAATATAATACTGCCCCCTATGTACAAGAATATAACTACTATAATGCAGCTCCTATGTACAAGAATATAACTAATATAATGCTGCCCCCTATGTACAAGAATATAACTACTATAATACTGCCCCTATGTACAAGAATATAACTACTATAATACTGTCCTCTATATGTAAGTATATAACTACTATAATACTGCCCCTATGTACAAGAATATAACTACTATAATACTGCCCCCTATGTACAAGAATATAACTACTATAATACTGCTCCTATGTACAAGAATATAACTACTATAATACTGCTCCTATGTACAAGAATATAACTACTATAATACTGCCCCCCATGTACAAGAATATAACTACTATAATACTGCTCCTATGTACAAGAATATAACTACTATAATACTGCTCCTATGTACAAGAATATAACTGCTATAATAGTGCTCCTATGTACAAGAATATAACTACTATAATACTGCTCCTATGTACAAAAATATAACTACTATAATACTGCCCCTATGTACAAAAATATAACTACTATAATACTGCTCCCTATGTACAAGAATATAACTACTATAATACTGCTCCTATATACAAGAATATAACTACTATAATACTGCTCCTATGTACAAGAATATAACTACTATAATACTGCCCCTATGTACAAGAATATATCTACTATAATACTGCTCCTATGTACAAGAATATAGCTACTATAATACTGCCCCTATGTACAAGAATATATCTACTATAATACTGCTCCTATGTACAAGAATATATCTACTATTATACTGCCCCCTATGTACAAGAATATAACTACTATAATACTGCTCCTATGTACAAGAATATAACTACTATAATACTGCCCCTATGTACAAGAATATATCTACTATAATACTGCTCCTATGTACAAGAATATATCTACTATTATACTGCCCCCTATGTACAAGAATATAACTACTATAATACTGCTCCTATGTACAAGAATATAACTACTATAATACTGTCCCCTATGTACAAGAATATAACTACTATAATACTGCCCCTATGTACAAGAATATAACTACTATAATACTGCTCCTATGTACAAGAATATAACTACTATAATACTGCCACCTATGTACAAGAATATAACTACTATAATACTGCCACTATGTACAAGAATATAACTACTATAATACTGCTCCTATGTACAAGAATATAACTAGTATAATACTGCTCCTATGTACAAGAATATAACTACTATAATACTGCCCCCTATGTACAAGAATATAACTTGTATAATACTGCCTCCTATGTACAAGAATATAACTACTATAATACTGCTCCCTATGTACAAGAATATAACTACTATAATACTGCTCCCTATGTACAAGAATATAACTACTATTATACTGGCCCCTATGTACAAGAATATAACTACTATAATACTGCTCCTATGTACAAGAATATAACTACTATAATACTGCTCCTATATACAAGAATATAACTACTATAATACTGCTCCTATGTACAAGAATATAACTACTATAATACTGCCCCTATGTACAAGAATATATCTACTATAATACTGCTCCTATGTACAAGAATATAGCTACTATAATACTGCCCACTATGTACAAGAATATAACTACTATAATACTGCCACTATGTACAAGAATATAACTACTATAATACTGCTCCTATGTACAAGAATATAACTACTATAATACTGCTCCTATGTACAAGAATATAACTACTATAATACTGCCCCTATGTACAAGAATATAACTACTATAATACTGCTCCTATGTACAAGAATATAACTACTATAAGACTGCCCCCTATTAACAAGAATATAACTACTATAATACTGCTCCTATGTACAAGAATATAACTACTATAATACTGCTCCTATGTACAAGAATATAACTACTATAATACTGCTCCTATGTACAAGAATATAACTACTATAATACTGCCACCTATGTGCAAGAATATAACTACTATAATACTGTCACTATGTACAAGAATATAACTACTATAATACTGCCTCCTATGTACAAGAATATAACTACTATAATACTGCCCCTATGTACAAGAATATAACTACTATAATACTGCTCCCTATGTACAAGTATATAACTAATATAATACTGCCCCCTATGTATAAGAATATAACTAATATAATACTGTCCCCTATGTACAAGAATATAGCTAATATAAAACTGCCCCCTATGCACAAGAATATAACTAATATAATACTGCACCCTATGTACAAGTATATAACTACTATAATACTGCCCCTAGGTACAAGAATATAACTAATATAATACTGCCCCTATGTACAAGAATATAACTACTAAAATGCTGCTCCTATGTACAAGAATATAACTGCTATAATACTGCCCCCTATGTACAAGAATATAACTAATATAATACCGCCCACTATGTACAAGAATATAACTAATATAATACCGCCCCCTATGTACAAGAAGATAACTAATATAATACTGCCTCCTGTGTACAAGAATATAACTAATATAATACTGCCCCCTATGTACAAGAATATAACTACTATAATGCTGCTCCTATGTACAAGAATATAACTACTATAATACTGCCCCCTATGTACAAGAATATAACTAATATAATACTGCCCCCTATGTACAAGAATATAACTACTATAATACTACCCCTATGTACAAGAATATAACTACTATAATACTGTCCTCTATGTATAAGTATATAACTACTATAATACTGCCCCTATGAACAAGAATATAACTACTATAATACTGCCCCCTATGTACAAGAATATAACTACTATAATACTGCTCCTATGTACAAGAATATAACTACTATAATACTGCTCCTATGTACAAGAATATAACTACTATAATACTGCCCCCTATGTACAAGAATATAACTACTATAATACTGCTCCTATGTACAAGAATATAACTACTATAATACTGCTCCTATGTACAAGAATATAACTACTATAATACTGCTCCTATGTACAAAAATATAACTACTATAATACTGCCCCTATGTACAAGAATATAACTACTATAATACTACCCCCTATGTACAAGAATATAACTACTATAATACTACCCCCAATGTACAAGCATATAACTACTATAATACTGCTACTATGTACAAGAATATAACTACTATAATACTGCTCCTATGTACAAGAATATAACTACTATAATACTGCCCCTATGTACAAGAATATAACTACTATAATACTACTCCTTTGTACAAGAATATAACTACTATAATACTGCCCCCTATGTACAAGAATATAACTACTATAATACTGCCCCTATGTACAAGAATATAACTACTATAATATTGGCCTCCTTTGTACAAAAATATAACTACTATAATACTGCCCCCTATGTACCAGAATATAACTACTATAATCCTACCCCCTATGTACAAGAATATAACCACTATAATACTGGTCCTATGTACACGAATATAACTACTATAATACTGCTCCTATATACAAGCATATAACTACTATAATACTGCCCCCTATGTACAAGAATATAACTACTAATATACTGCTCCTATGTACAAGAATATAACTACTATAATACTGCCCCCTATGTACAAGAATATAACTACTATAATACTGCCCCCTATGTACAAGAATATAACTACTATAATACTGCTCCTATGTACAAGAATATAACTACTATAATACTGCTCCTATGTACAAGAATATAACTACTATAATACTGCCCTCCATGTACAAGAATATAACTTCTATAATACTGCCTCCTATGTACAAGAATATAACTACTATAATACTGCTCCCTATGTACAAGAATATAACTACTATAATACTGCTCCTATGTACAAGAATATAACTACTATAATACTGCTCCTATGTACAAGAATATAACTACTATAATACTGCCCAGTATGTACAAGAATATAACTACTATAATACTGCTCCTATGTACAAGAATATAACTACTATAATACTGATCCTATGTACAAGAATATAACTACTATAATACTGCTCCTATGTACAAGAATATAACTACTATAATACTGCTCCTATGTACAAGAATATAACTACAATAATACTGCTCCTATGTACAAGAATATAACTACTATAATACTGCCCCCTATGTACAAGAATATAACTAATATAATACTGCCTCCTATGTACAAGAATATAACTAATATAATACTGCCCCCTATGTACAAGAATATAACTAATATAATACTGCCTCCTATGTACAAGAATATAACTAATATAATACCGCCCCCTATGTACAAGAATATAACTAATATAATACTCTCTCCTATGTACAAGAATATAACTAATATAATACTGCCCCCTATGTACAAGAATATAACTACTATAATGCAGCTCCTATGTACAAGAATATAACTAATATAATGCTGCCCCCTATGTACAAGAATATAACTACTATAATACTGCCCCTATGTACAAGAATATAACTACTATAATACTGTCCTCTATATGTAAGTATATAACTACTATAATACTGCCCCTATGTACAAGAATATAACTACTATAATACTGCCCCCTATGTACAAGAATATAACTACTATAATACTGCTCCTATGTACAAGAATATAACTACTATAATACTGCTCCTATGTACAAGAATATAACTACTATAATACTGCCCCCCATGTACAAGAATATAACTACTATAATACTGCTCCTATGTACAAGAATATAACTACTATAATACTGCTCCTATGTACAAGAATATAACTGCTATAATAGTGCTCCTATGTACAAGAATATAACTACTATAATACTGCTCCTATGTACAAAAATATAACTACTATAATACTGCCCCTATGTACAAAAATATAACTACTATAATACTGCTCCCTATGTACAAGAATATAACTACTATAATACTGCTCCTATATACAAGAATATAACTACTATAATACTGCTCCTATGTACAAGAATATAACTACTATAATACTGCCCCTATGTACAAGAATATATCTACTATAATACTGCTCCTATGTACAAGAATATAGCTACTATAATACTGCCCACTATGTACAAGAATATAACTACTATAATACTGCCCCTATGTACAAGAATATATCTACTATAATACTGCTCCTATGTACAAGAATATATCTACTATTATACTGCCCCCTATGTACAAGAATATAACTACTATAATACTGCTCCTATGTACAAGAATATAACTACTATAATACTGCCCCTATGTACAAGAATATATCTACTATAATACTGCTCCTATGTACAAGAATATATCTACTATTATACTGCCCCCTATGTACAAGAATATAACTACTATAATACTGCTCCTATGTACAAGAATATAACTACTATAATACTGTCCCCTATGTACAAGAATATAACTACTATAATACTGCCCCTATGTACAAGAATATAACTACTATAATACTGCTCCTATGTACAAGAATATAACTACTATAATACTGCCACCTATGTACAAGAATATAACTACTATAATACTGCCACTATGTACAAGAATATAACTACTATAATACTGCTCCTATGTACAAGAATATAACTAGTATAATACTGCTCCTATGTACAAGAATATAACTACTATAATACTGCCCCCTATGTACAAGAATATAACTTGTATAATACTGCCTCCTATGTACAAGAATATAACTACTATAATACTGCTCCCTATGTACAAGAATATAACTACTATAATACTGCTCCCTATGTACAAGAATATAACTACTATTATACTGGCCCCTATGTACAAGAATATAACTACTATAATACTGCTCCTATGTACAAGAATATAACTACTATAATACTGCTCCTATATACAAGAATATAACTACTATAATACTGCTCCTATGTACAAGAATATAACTACTATAATACTGCCCCTATGTACAAGAATATATCTACTATAATACTGCTCCTATGTACAAGAATATAGCTACTATAATACTGCCCACTATGTACAAGAATATAACTACTATAATACTGCCACTATGTACAAGAATATAACTACTATAATACTGCTCCTATGTACAAGAATATAACTACTATAATACTGCTCCTATGTACAAGAATATAACTACTATAATACTGCCCCTATGTACAAGAATATAACTACTATAATACTGCTCCTATGTACAAGAATATAACTACTATAAGACTGCCCCCTATTAACAAGAATATAACTACTATAATACTGCTCCTATGTACAAGAATATAACTACTATAATACTGCTCCTATGTACAAGAATATAACTACTATAATACTGCTCCTATGTACAAGAATATAACTACTATAATACTGCCACCTATGTGCAAGAATATAACTACTATAATACTGTCACTATGTACAAGAATATAACTACTATAATACTGCCTCCTATGTACAAGAATATAACTACTATAATACTGCCCCTATGTACAAGAATATAACTACTATAATACTGCTCCTATGTACAAGAATATAACTACTATAATACAGCTCCTATGTACAAGAATATAACTACTATAATACTGCTCCTATGTACAAGAATATAACTACTATAATACTGCTCCTATGTACAAGAATATAAATACTATAATACTGCCCCTATGTACAAGAATATAACTACTATAATACTGCTCCTATGTACAAGAATATAACTACTATAATACTGTCCCCTATGTACAAGAATATAACTACTATAATACTGCCCCTATGTACAAGAATATAGCTACTATAATACTGCTCCTATGTACAAGAATATAACTACTATAATACTGCCACCTATGTACAAGAATATAACTACTATAATACTGCCACTATGTACAAGAATATAACTACTATAATACTGCCTCCTATGTACAAGAATATAACTACTATAATACTGCTCCTATGTACAAGAATATAACTACTATAATACTGCTCCTATGTACAAGAATATAACTACTATAATACTGCCCCCTATGTACAAGAATATAACTACTATAATACTGCCCCTATGTACAAGAATATAACTACTATAATACTGCTCCTATGTACAAGAATATAACTTTTATAATACTGCCCCTATGTACAAGAATATAACTACTATAATACTGCTCCTATGTACAAGAATATAACTACTATAATACTGCCCCCTACGTACAAGAATATATCTACTATAATACTGCCCTTATGTACAAGAATATAACTACTATAATACTGCCCCTATGTACAAGAATATATCTACTATAATACTGCCCCTATGTACAAGAATATATCTACTATAATACTGCCTCTATGTACAAGAATATAACTACTATAATACTGCCCCTATGTACAAGAATATATCGACTATAATACTGCTCCTATGTACAAGAATATAACTACTATAATACTGCCTCCTATGTACAAGAATATAACTACTATAATACTGCTCCTATGTACAAGAATATAAATACTATAATACTGCTCCTATGTACAAGAATATAACTACTATAATACTGCTCCTATGTACAAGAATATAACTACTATAATACTGCCTCCTATGTACAAGAATATAACTACTATAATACTGTTCCTATGTACAAGAATATAACTACTATAATACTGCTCTTTTGTACAAGAATATAACTGCAATATGTAGTATATCTATACACATATAAATAGAAGGTTAGTTCCCTGACTTCTGACAGACATGATGTGAAGCCTGCTGGATTGTTTGTTTTCCTTTGGTCTTTGTGTTTAGTTGTAGTTCTTTGTACCTTGATGCACTGAAGATGTTAGTCAGCGACTAACGATGGAAGAATGTGCTGCAGGTGATCAAATGCTCGGTCTCGTGTTTTTGTGTTGTTATGATGCTTGTAGCTGTGGGGTCTTAACGAGGTTTTGATGTGACTGAAACACATTAAACACATGGATGAAACACTTGGAGTGTGTCTATGTCCGCTTTGTGCGTGGTCTGCTCCAGCTTCGTGTGCTCGGGGTCTGCTCCAGCCTGGGGTGCGCAGGGTCTGCTCCGGCCCCGTGTTTGCGGGGTCTGCTCCGGCCTCATGTGCGCAGTGGTCTGCTCCGGCCTCGTGTGCGTGGGGTCTGTTCCGGCCTCGTGTGCGCTGGGTCTTCTCTGGCCCCGTGTGTGCTGGGTCTGCTCTGGCCTCGTGTGCGCTGGGTCTTCTCTGACCCCGTGTGTGCTGGGTCTGCTCTGGCCTCGTGTGCACAGTGGTCTGCTCCGGCCTCGTGTACGTGGTGTCTGCTTCGGCCTCGTGTGCATAGACTCTGCTCCGGCCTCGTATGCGCAAGGGTCTGCTCTGGCCTTGTGTGCGCTGGGGTCTGCACAGGCCTCGTGTGCGCAGGGGTCTGCTATGGTCTCATGTGCTCGGGGTCTGTTCCGGCCTCGTGTGTGCAGGGGTCTGTTTCGGCTTCATGTGCTTGAGGTCTGCTCCGGCCTTGTGTGCGCAGGGGTCTGCTCTGGCCTCGTGTGTGCTGGGTCTGCTCTGGCCTCGTGTGCACAGGAGTCTGCTCCGGCCTCGTGTGCGCACGGGTCTGCTCCTGCCCCGTGTGTGCTGGGTCTGCTCCAGCCTCATGTGCGCAGGGGTCCACTCCAGCCTCGTGTGTGCTGGGTCTTCTCCGGCCTCGTGTGCACTGGGTCTGCTCCGGCCTCGTGTGCGCTGGGTCTGCTCCAGCCTCGTGTGTGCTGGGTCTTCTCCGGCCTCGTGTGCACTGGGTCTGCTCCGGCCTCATGTGTGCGGGGTCTACTCCGGCCTCTTGTGTGCGGGGTATGCTCCGGCTTCGTGTGCTCGGAGTCTGCTCCGGCCTCATGTGCTGGGGGTCTGCTCCGGCCTCTTGTGTGCGGGGTCTGCTCCGGCCTCTTGTGTGCTCGGGGTCTGCTCCGGCCTAGTGTGTGCTGGTTCTGCTTCGGCCTCGTGTGCACAGGAGTCTGCTCCAGCTTCGTGTGCTCGGGGTCTGTTCCAGCCTCGTGTGCGCTGGGTCTTCTCTGGCCCCGTGTGTGCTGGGTCTGCTCTGGCCTCGTGTGCGCTGGGTCTTCTCTGACCCCTTGTGTGCTGGGTCTGCTCTGGCCTCGTGTGCACAGTGGTCTGCTCCGGCCTCGAGTACGTGGTGTCTGCTTCGGCCTCGTGTGCGCAGACTCTGATCCGGCCCCATGTGTGCTGGGTCTGCTCCGGCCTCGTGTGCGCAGTGGTCTGCTCCGGCCTCGTTTGCGCAAGGATCTGCTCTGGCCTTGTGTGCGCAGGGGTCTGCACAGGCCTCGTGTGCGCAGGGGTCTGCTAAGGTCTCATGTGCTCGGCGTCTGTTCCGGCCTAGTGTGCGCAGGGGTGTGCTCCGGCCTCGTGTGTGCAGGGGTCTGTTTCGGCTTCATGTGCTTGAGGTCTGCTCCGGCTTTGTGTGCGCAGGGGTCAGCTCTGGCCTCGTGTGTGCTGAGTCTGCTCCGGCCTCGTGTGCACAGGAGTCTGCTCTGGCCTCGTGTGCACAGAAGTCTGCTCCGGCCTCGTGTGCGCAGGAGTCTGCTCCGGCCTCGTGTGCGCAGGGGTCTGCTCCTGCCCCGTGTGTGCTGGGTCTGCTCCAGCCTCATGTGCGCAGGGGTCCGCTCCGGCCTCGTGTGTGCTGGGTCTTCTCCGGCCTTGTGTGCACTGGGTCTGCTCCGGCCTCGTGTGTGCGGGGTCTACTCCGGCCTCTTGTGTGCGGGGTATGCTCCGGCTTCGTGTGCTCGGAGTCTGCTCTGGCCTCGTGTGCTCGGGGTCTGCTCCGGCCTCTTGTGTGCAGGGTCTGCTCCGGCTTCGTGTGCTCGGGGTCTGCTCCGGCCTAGTGTGTGCTGGGTCTGCTTCGGCCTCGTGTGCACAGGAGTCTGCTCCGGCCTCGTGTGCACAGGAGTCTGCTTCAGCCTCGTGTGCACAGGAGTCTGCTCCGGCCTCGTGTGCGAGGGTTCTGCTCCTGCCCCGTGTGTGCTGGGTCTGCTCCAGCCTCGTGTGCGCAGGGGTCCGCTCCGGCCTCGTGTGCTCTGGGTCTGCTCCAGCCTCGTGTGCACTGGGTCTGCTCCAGCCTTGTGTGTGCGGGGTCTACTCCGGTCTCTTGTGTGCGGGGTATGCTCCGGCTTCGTGTGCTCGGGGTCTGCTCCTGCCTCTTGTGTGCGGGGTCTGCTCCGGCTTCGTGTGCTCGGGGTCTGCTCCTGCCTCGTGTGCGCAGGGGTCTGCTCTGGCCTCGTGTGCTCGGGGTATGCTCCGGCCTCGTGTGCGCTGGGTCTACACCAGCCCCGTGTGCGTGGGGTCTGCTCCTGCCTCTTGTGTGCGGGGTCTGCTCCGGCCTCGTGTGCTCGGGGTCTGCTCTGGCCTCGTGTGCTCGGGGTATGCTCCGGCCTCGTGTGCGCTAGGTCTGCTCTGGCCTCCTTTGCGCTGGGTTTGCTCTGGCCTCCTGTGCTTGGGGTATGCTCCGGCCTCGTGTGTGCTGGGTCTGCTCTGGCCTCCTGTGCGCTGGGTCTGCTCCGGCCTCGTGTGCGCTGGGTCTAACATTAGAAATTCATTGATTTATTGATACACATCAGAAGGCAGCTGTTTTGTCCAACGCCCCCATACAAAGGCCGCTTCTGTGTTCTCTATAGGAGAGCTAGTGTCAGACAATGAAAGGATCGTCAGTCTGAAATCAGACATACAGTACGTGATCCTTGTCATCTCCCACCATCATCTGTCCCAGGCCGCTATACACACTAGACTGTCCACCAAACCTATCGATATCACTGGGTTGGTCAAATTGTTATGGGGGGCTTTACTTCTACAATGATTGGTCGTCATTTAGGAGACGCATTATGCGACCCTCAATAGAGTGTGGCTAGCTTTATACGAGGTGGGGCACGAAAACCAGCCCTCTGTGCGCCTGCTGCTCCCGCATTGTGTATGTGGGGTCTGCTCCAGCCTTGGGTATGCGGGGTCTGCTCCAGCCTCGTGTATGTGGGGTCTGCTCCAGCCTCGTGTATGTGGGGTCTGCTCCAGCCTTGTGTATGTGGGGTCTGCTCCAGCCTCGTGTATGTGGGGTCTGCTCCAGCCTTGTGTATGTGGGGTCTGCTCCAGCCTTGGGTATGCGGGGTCTGCTCCAGCCTTGGGTATGTGGGGTCTGCTCCAGCCTCGTGTATGTGGGGTCTGCTTCAGCCTCGTGTATGTGGGGTCTGCTCCAGCCTTGTGTATGTGGGGTCTGCTCCAGCCTTGTGTATGTGGGGTCTGCTCCAGCCTTGTGTATGTGGGGTCTGCTCCAGCCTTGGGTATGCGGGGTCTGCTCCAGCCTCGTGTGCCCTGGGTCTGATCGGTCATTTAGGAGACGTATTATGTGACCCTCAATAGAGTGTGGCTAGCTTTATACGAGGTGGGCCACGAAAACCAGCCCTCTGTGCGCCTGCAGCTGTTTGTACTGGAGAACACCTTCCATAAAACTGTCTGCTCTCTCCATAGCCACCAATCAGAGCCCAGCTATTACTTTACCAGAGCAACCAATAAGAGCTGAGCTTTCATTTTACCTCAGCAATGTAAGAGGTGACTGCAGCCGTCGTCTCCTTCCTGCGGTCAATGTTTTTCGGTGGAGGTCGCTCGTATTGTGTGTGAGTACAACATGGCGCATGTGATAGTGGAGGCGAAGTACAGACAGGACCAGTCACAGGACCAAACGTCTGATCTGCTGAGCAATGTCCGCACCTTCTCGCTCCAGTAGTAAGCCGTATACAGGGTTTGGTGTGAAAGTGACGTAACACCGGATACCAAATTACCCTGACAGCCACGTGTCCGGGTGTATGAAGATGTATTTGACGCGCCCCCAGGGCCGTGGGGTACTCGGCAGCCGGGCCTCCGGATGCTGGTGGGGGATAACGGTAGCTGGCCCGGTCTGTGGCCCTGGGCGGTAAACGAAAAGGGGGATTATTTGTAGGGGATTTGGAAAGTTTGTGACGCCACCTGTGGTGCCTGGTAAGGACTACCAGCGCTGCAGCAGTCCTCTGAGGCAGATGTTAGGGCGGCTTATGATGGAACGGCTCCCCACAGGTGGAGCGAGCCTCAGGGCAGAGTAGACAGTGTTGGTTGTGCTGGGCGTTGTAGTGCAGGGGGAAACATGGCGCAGGTGAAATAATGGACGGAGGCAGTGCGGTGCAGTCATCCGAGTCTTTACTCACAGTTCTTATGACAGTTCCACTGGTGCACGGTACAGGTGTCAGCCTCCCACGTCGCGCTGCGTTCGCCAGGCAGGGGTTCAGCTCTTCCTCAGGCAGATTAGGAGCACCTGAGGGAACCCGCGCTTTCTTGTGTTCCTAGCTAGACCGTCTTCACGCTGGGTCTTTCTCCCTCCTGCCCTGCGCTTCCCCACTCACAGTCCCGCTCGGGTGCTCTGAAGTCCCTCCTTTCTTGCTGGAGTTCCCAGACCTGCTTGACCCTCACGGGGATTAGAATGAGGCTACGGAAACTGGTCTATGAAAGCCAGAAGCCTCCGGTTTTTCCAGCCGAGACCTGAAGTGACACGGCTGGTGCAGGGGCCGGTCCCCTTCTTGCGACCTACGATCCCTCTGTCTTCTGACATATTCGGGGCGTACGGGTGTCGTCCTGCACTCGCCGTACCCCCTAGGATCCCTTCTGTAGATCGGAGCCTACTCCTCTGCTCCCCTCCTGGGCCTCTAGGACTGGGCCCCACTTGTGGAGCAGAGCTCCTAAAGAGACTCTGCTCCCAGACTGTCTTCTCTCACTCCTCTTACTGACTGATCTGCCACCCTAAGATGGCTTCCCTTTTTATACCTACTGTCAAAGTGCTCCCCTAAACTGCTTCCTCCACCCACACCCATTACTGGTTCCCCCTACCTTTGGGTTCCCCCCACTCCAGCCAGGGTCAGAGCTCAGCAGGAGACACAGTGCATGTTGCCCTTCCTGCCGGCCTGGAGTAGTGTAGTGTTGGGGTTCCGAGCAGCACTCGCTCCTTACCTGAGAGAAGGAGACACCACACCTCTGGGTGAGGTGCAGTACCTCTGTGGCGACTGAACCCTCAGGGGCGTCACATATTCTCCGGTTTTCTGACGGAAAACATTTCACAAATTTTGGCGTAACACAATGGTGCACATACATTTTGTGACTTCTTGAGGTTTTCACGTCTGTTTTGGCCGGCTCCTCTAAAGTAGGTGGCACAGATGGAGGACCGGGCGTGGTAAAGCTGTCCAGGAAAATTACCTAACATTTTTAGCGGAGGCACGCTCCTCCTAATGAGCTTGGCGCAACCACACCCATCATTTATACTGGCATACACAATATTGTCCAATACATTGGCTGATAACTGCGAAGTAATAGAAAATTGGTTTATCGAGGACCATGAAGTAGAGTATTCACGCTTCTCCTGGTGAATGGCTTCATAACAGGTCTTATGAGCGCGCCTCACTTCGTATCAAGCAGGTTCACACCAGGTGAAAAAGCTGGAATGGGCGACCTGATGTGAGGCGATCCCACCACTCGTACTCCTGCTCTTGTTCTCCACAAGTTTGGTCTTGGACGATCATGGAGATTTAGAAAAACTAATGAATAATTAATCGGTAACGTGGCAAGATTCCGATCTGGTGAGTCTTCTTCCATCCAGATCTCCTCACCATGAGGCGGCTCCATGACGTACGACGTCACGGTAATTATGACGCTCTGACTCATCTCTTGTCATGGAGTTTCTGGAAAATCCCAAGGAATTCTTTCTTAACACATTACGACAAGCACTGGGGTCCCCGCTCCACCCACCCATATTCTCATCCTGCTCCATGAATATGTCACTTCAAAGGCTGGACCACCAATGCCTCCCATGACCTGTAGTTGTGATATTTTAAGGGCATAGAGAAGCCTGGGAAACAGACAGACGTCCCGTGACCCCTCCTCGCCTCCTGCCCCCCAGCAGTGCGATTTACATGAAGGACTCTTTGCCTTTGGGGCCCGGATGAAGCATTTGTCAAATATTTTCTTGAGGGGGGGTCCTGGTGGAGAAGTCAGCGACTGAAATACATTGTAACGACTCCCATTGTTGCTCTTTATAGGGTTAATGGCTAATATAAATCCTATCCAGGACACTGCAGAGTTCACACCTAGTAAGGAGCTTCTCAAGTATGTGCTAACTGGTCAATCACAGCCAGAAGGCCTGAACCATCCACAGTCATCATTTCCCAAGTCAGGGCAATTAACGCATTGACAATATACGGTGGGATTGTTGTGTAAAAGCAATAAATTCTACAGGAGTTTATGGACAAATTCTCTAGGAAGTTATGAAATATTCCACAGCTATTCCTATAATTTCACTTCTTCTAGTGCATATATATCAAACTCCAGCCCGAAAGTGTAAGTATATTCGGCCCATGACACCATTATACTGTATGGAGCACTATGTGGGGCCATTATACTGTATGGAGCACTATGTGGGGTTATTATATTGTATGGAGGACTATGTGGGGTTATTATACTGTATAGAGGACTATGTGGAGCCATTATTCTATATGGAGCACTATGTGGGGCCATTATACTGTATGGAGGAATATGTGGGGTTATTATACTGTATAGAGGACTATGTGGAGCCATTATTCTATATGGAGCACTATGTGGGGCCATTATACTGTATGGAGGACTATGTGGGGCCATTATACTGTATAGAGGACTATGTGGGGCCATTATACTGTATAGAGGACTATGTGGGGCCATTATACTGTATGGAGGACTATGTGGGGCCATTATACTGTATAGAGGACTATGTGGGGCCATTATACTGTATAGAGAACTATGTGGGGCCATTATACTGTATAGAGGACTATGTGGGGCCATTATACTGTATGGAGGACTATGTGGGCCCATTATACTGTATAGAGGACTATGTGGGGCCATTATACTGTATAGAGGACTATGTGGGGCCATTATACTGTATAGAGGACTATGTGGGGCCATTATACTGTATGGAGGACTATGTGGGGCCATTATACTGTATAGAGGACTATGTGGGGCCCATTATACTGTATAGAGAACTATGTGGGGCCATTATACTGTATAGAGAACTATGTGGGGCCATTATACTGTATGGAGCACTATGTGGGGCCCATTATACTGTATGGAGGACTATGTGGGGCCATTATACTGTATGGAGGACTATGAGGGGCCATTATACTGTATAGAGGACTGTGGGGGCCACTATACTGTATGGAAGACTATGTGGGGCCATTATACTGTATGGAGGAATATGTGGGGCCATTATACTGTATGAAGGACTATGTGGGGCCCATTATACTGTATGGAGGACTATGTGGGGCCATTATACTGTATGAATGACTATGTGGGGCCCATTATACTGTATGGAGGACTATGTGGGGCCATTATACTGTATAGAGAACTATGTGGGGCCATTATACTGTATGGAGCACTATGTGGGGCCATTATACTGTATGGAGGATTATGTGGGGCCATTATACTGTATGGAGGATTATGTGGGGCCATTATACTGTATGGAGGACTATGAAGGGCCATTATACTGTATGGAGGATTATGTGGGCCATTATACTGTATGGAGGGCTATGTGGGTCCATTGTACTGTATGGAGGACTATGTGGGTCCATTATACTGTATGGAGGACTATGTGGGGCCATTATACTGTATGGAGGACTATGTGGGGCCATTATACTGTATGGAGGATTATGTGGGGCCATTATACAGTATGGAGGAATATGTGGAACTGATTATACTGTATAGAGGACTATGTGGGGCCATTATACTGTATGGAGGACTATGTGGGGCCATTATACTGTATGGAGGACTATGTGGGCCCATTATACTGTATTGAGGACTATGTGGGACCATTACACTGTATGGAGGACTATGTAGGGCCCATTATACTGTATAGAGGACTATGTGGGGACCATTATACTGTATAGAGAACTATGTGGGGCCCATTATACTGTATAGAGAACTATGTGGGGCCATTATACTGTATGGAGGACTATGTGGGGCCATTATACTGTATGGAGGACTATGTGAGGCTCATTATACTGTATGGAGGACTATGTTGGGCCATTATACTGTATGGAGAACTATGTGGGGCCATTATACTGTATGGAGGACTATGTGGGGCCATTATACTGTATAGAGAACTATGTGGGGCCCTTTATACTGTATGGAGGACTATGTGGAACTGATTATACTGTATAGAGAACTATGTGGGGCCATTATACTATATAGAGAACTATGTGGGGCCATTATACTGTATGGAGGACTATGTGGGGCCCATTATACTATACAGAGAACTATGTGGAGCCCATTATACTGTATGGAGGACTATGTGGGGCCATTATACTGTATGGAGGACTATGTGGGGGCATTATACTGTATGGAGGACTATGTGGGCTCATTATACTGTATGGAGGGCTATGTGGGGCCATTATACTGTATGGAAGACTTTGTGGGGTCATTATACTGTATGGAGGACTATGTGGGGTCATTATACTGTATGGAGGACTATGTGGGGCCCATGATACTGTATGGAGGACTATGTGGGCCCATTATATTGTATAGAGAACTATGTGGAGCCCATTATACTGTATGGACGACTATGTAGGGCCATTATACTGTATGGAGGACTATAAAGGGCCATTATACTGTATGGAGGATTATGTGGGCCATGATACTGTATGGAGGACTATGTGGGGCCCATTATACTGTATGGAGGACTATGAAGGGCCATTATACTGTATGGAGGGCTATGTGGGGCCATTATACTGTATGGAGGACTATGAGGGGCCATTATACTGTATGGAGGACTATGTGGGGCCATTATACTGTATGTAGGACTATGTGGGGTCATTATACTGTATGGAGGACTATGCGGGCTCATTATACTGTATGGAGGGCTTTGTGGGTCCATTATACTGTATGGAGGACTTTGTGTGGCCATTATACTGTATGGAGGACTATGTGGGGCCATTATACTGTATGGAGGACTATGTGGGCCCATTATACTGTATGGAGGACTATGTGGGGCCATTATTCTGTATGGAGGGCTATGTGGGCCCATTATACTGTATGGAGGACTATGTGGGGCCATTATACTGTATGGAGGACTATGTGGGGCCATTATACTGTATGGAGGGCTATGTGGGGCCATTATACTGTATGGAGGACTATGTGGGGCCATTATACTGTATAGAGGACTATGTGGGGCCATTATACTGTATAGAGAACTATGTGGGGCCATTATACTGTATAGAGGACTATGTGGGGCCATTATACTGTATAGAGAACTATGTGGGGCCATTATACTGTATAGAGAACTATGTGGGGCCATTATACTGTATGGAGCACTATGTGGGGCCCGTTATACTGTATGGAGGACTATGTGGGGCCATTATACTGTATGGAGGACTATGAGGGGCCATTATACTGTATAGAGGACTGTGGGGGCCACTATACTGTATGGAAGACTATGTGGGGCCATTATACTGTATGGAGGAATATGTGGGGCCATTATACTGTATGAAGGACTATGTGGGGCCCATTATACTGTATGGAGGACTATGTGGGGCCATTATACTGTATGAATGACTATGTGGGGCCCATTATACTGTATGGAGGACTATGTGGGGCCATTATACTGTATAGAGAACTATGTGGGGCCATTATACTGTATGGAGCACTATGTGGGGCCATTATACTGTATGGAGGATTATGTGGGGCCATTATACTGTATGGAGGACTATGAAGGGCCATTATACTGTATGGAGGATTATGTGGGCCATTATACTGTATGGAGGGCTATGTGGGTCCATTGTACTGTATGGAGGACTATGTGGGTCCATTATACTGTATGGAGGACTATGTGGGGCCATTATACTGTATGGAGGACTATGTGGGGCCATTATACTGTATGGAGGACTATGTGGGGCCATTATACTGTATGGAGGATTATGTGGGGCCATTATACAGTATGGAGGAATATGTGGAACTGATTATACTGTATAGAGGACTATGTGGGGCCATTATACTGTATGGAGGACTATGTGGGGCCATTATACTGTATGGAGGACTATGTGGGCCCATTATACTGTATTGAGGACTATGTGGGACCATTACACTGTATGGAGGACTATGTAGGGCCCATTATACTGTATAGAGGACTATGTGGGGACCATTATACTGTATAGAGAACTATGTGGGGCCCATTATACTGTATAGAGAACTATGTGGGGCCATTATACTGTATGGAGGACTATGTGGGGCCATTATACTGTATGGAGGACTATGTGAGGCTCATTATACTGTATGGAGGACTATGTTGGGCCATTATACTGTATGGAGAACTATGTGGGGCCATTATACTGTATGGAGGACTATGTGGGGCCATTATACTGTATAGAGAACTATGTGGGGCCCTTTATACTGTATGGAGGACTATGTGGAACTGATTATACTGTATAGAGAACTATGTGGGGCCATTATACTATATAGAGAACTATGTGGGGCCATTATACCGTATGGAGGACTATGTGGGGCCCATTATACTATACAGAGAACTATGTGGAGCCCATTATACTGTATGGAGGACTATGTGGGGCCATTATACTGTATGGAGGACTATGTGGGGGCATTATACTGTATGGAGGACTATGTGGGCTCATTATACTGTATGGAGGGCTATGTGGGGCCATTATACTGTATGGAAGACTTTGTGGGGTCATTATACTGTATGGAGGACTATGTGGGGTCATTATACTGTATGGAGGACTATGTGGGGCCCATGATACTGTATGGAGGACTATGTGGGCCCATTATATTGTATAGAGAACTATGTGGAGCCCATTATACTGTATGGACGACTATGTAGGGCCATTATACTGTATGGAGGACTATAAAGGGCCATTATACTGTATGGAGGATTATGTGGGCCATGATACTGTATGGAGGACTATGTGGGGCCCATTATACTGTATGGAGGACTATGAAGGGCCATTATACTGTATGGAGGGCTATGTGGGGCCATTATACTGTATGGAGGACTATGAGGGGCCATTATACTGTATGGAGGACTATGTGGGGCCATTATACTGTATGTAGGACTATGTGGGGTCATTATACTGTATGGAGGACTATGCGGGCTCATTATACTGTATGGAGGGCTTTGTGGGTCCATTATACTGTATGGAGGACTTTGTGTGGCCATTATACTGTATGGAGGACTATGTGGGGCCATTATACTGTATGGAGGACTATGTGGGCCCATTATACTGTATGGAGGACTATGTGGGGCCATTATTCTGTATGGAGGGCTATGTGGGCCCATTATACTGTATGGAGGACTATGTGGGGCCATTATACTGTATGGAGGACTATGTGGGGCCATTATACTGTATGGAGGGCTATGTGGGGCCATTATACTGTATGGAGGACTATGTGGGGCCATTATACTGTATGGAGGACTATGTGGGGCCCATTATACTGTATGGAGGACTATGTGAGGCCCATTATACTGTATGGAGCACTATGTGGAGTCATTGTACTGTATGGAGAACTATGTGGGGCCCATTATACTGTATGGAGGACTTTGTGGGGCCATTATACTGTATGGAGGACTATGTGGGGCCATTATTCTGTATGGAGGACTATGTGGGAGCCATTATACTGTATGGAGGACTATGTGGGGCCATTATACTGTATGGAGGACTATGTGGGGCGCATTATACTGTATGGAGGACTATGTGGGGCCATTATACTGTATGGAGGGCTATGTGGGGCCATTATACTGTATGGAGGACTATGTGGGGCCATTATTCTGTATGGAGGGCTATGTGGGGCGCATTATACTGTATGCAGGACTATGTGGGGCCATTATTCTGTATGGAGGACTATGTGGGGCCCATTATACTGTATGCAGGACTATGTGGGGCCATTATACTGTGTGGAGGACTATGTGGTTCCCATTATTCTGTATGGATGATTATGTGGGGCCCATTATACTGTATGGAGGACTATGTGGGGCCATTATACTGTATGGAGAACTATGTGGGGCCATTATACTGTATGGAGGGCTATGTGGGGCCATTATACTGTATGGAGAGCTGTGTGGAGATTGCAGTTGGAGAATCATACTGTGATGGGGTCACCATTCTTTGTCGGGAGATTGAGGGAGGGGGGAATACAGTAGGGTCTTAATACCATGCATGTGGAGAGTACTGTGGAGGAATTCATTGCGGGGGTATTATACTGTGTTTGGAGGCACTTTTGTTTGCATCATACTTTATTATCTGAATTATTCAAGTATTTTTATACCTTTTTATTACATATTTTAATTAAGCCATTGTGCCGTACGCTTCTTACTACTATTACATAACATGTTATATATTATTGCAGTATTTTATTCTAAGATCTATTTAATTAAAATGTATTTTGTCGGTGGGACAACCCCTTAAAGTTTGTTTCCATACGAAAAGGTTCATTGTTATATTTGATAAGGAAAAACTTCCTCAATTGTAGACATTTTTTTTAAATAAATATTAAGGTTGGCCCGCGACTTTGCCCAAGCTTTTAATGTTGGCCCTGTGTGTATTTGAGTTTGACACCCCCGCTCTAGTGGGATATTATTGGGTTGTCGTCTGATAATCTCGGATCTCCTATCCAGACTTGACTGAGATTTTTCTATGCCGGGGTTTGGATTGTCCTTCCAATGTGACGTCATCAGATTCAAAAGGAGTCGACCAAAATTGACTAAACTTCACCCACCATAAACCAGGGTGTTGATGCATGGGGGGCACTGGATAGACTTCTTTTTCTTCTAAATCTAGGATATCTTTCTATGATGCAATTGATCGATGTTAAAAATAATTTTTCATCACAAGCTAATCCTACAAGGATCCGAGAAGACATCAGCAGATAAACAATGAAGTTTTTGGATTTTTTTTTGTTAATTTGCCTCTTAAATCAGCAATTGGAATTGTTACAACTTGAATCAAAATCCTCACGCCAGACCAAACTACTGTAAACTGAATAGGAAAATGGAGGTCTTATACAGTGTATTGCCTCAATGGGTCAGGAGACGACCAAGGACTCCATACAGGTCACGTGGAAACTTCATCAAAAGTCATCTGCAAGGAACAATTTTGGTGATTTTTGTCTCCCCAATTAATGCAACGTTTACACGAACAAACAAAACCCAAAAATTGCATCCATTTCGTCAGATTTTTTTTCTGCTGACCCCCAGTTTTTGGGGTTTGATACGTCACCAGTCATGGGGTGGGGTTACCATTTCTGTAGAAATCCCTGCAGGAAGCTGGATTTGGACCAATATTTTTCAGAGGTTTCAAACAGCCTTAAAAAAAAAAAATCTGTCTTTACCCATAGAATCATGGTTCCTGAGTCTCTCCGACAACCTGTATGTTTATAAAGACCTGATAATGATGCTCGGAAGAGGAGTGGACCTGACTGGAGAGAGACACTGCACCCTGCCAGGCTATGGGAGGAACAAACTGTAAGGGACTGTGCACACGTTACAGATTTGTTGCTTTTTTTTTTTCTGCCCTGTTGTCCCAAAACCTGAAGGATTTCCTTTTACCAGCCAAGTGAATGAGGATCCTGAAGTCATATGCACACGTTGCTGATTTGTGACTTGCAGATTTGGTGCTGACTTAAATCTGCATCATGTCAATTCTTTAAAGTGTTTTTTTGCTGTAGATTTCACCCACAATAATGAGTGGAATAAAATCTGCACCAAAAACGAGTGTAAAAAAAACGCATCAAAAAACGTGGCAAAAATGCATCAAAAATGCATCTATTTTTTTGCAGTGTTTTTCTTGCCAAGAGATGCAGAAATGGTGCAGAAATTTTCGGCATCAAAATACTTAATGTGTGCACAGACCCTTAGAGGTTACATCTGAAAAATATTTAGTCCTCAGTGGTTGATACCTTTTAATGGCTAACCGAAAAGATGGTAACAAATTGCAAGCTTTCGAGACTACTCAGGTCTCTTCATCAGGCATAGAATAACACAAAATATAGGTTACATCTGTAACTTTATAGTTTGCAACTTATGATAAAGGGAAACGCTAAGTTGCTTCTTTTCTTTTCCCCACCATTTTGATAACAGAAAATTGAATTCTTCTTTACTTTGGTGGAATCCAACGAGGGGGACAGTGCCTCAACATTTGATTCCCAGGGACATGTGAAGAATGAGATTTTGGTATTTTAACGAGCTACAAATTGTCATTTTATTCCGATCCTATCTCAGAGGCCATAAAGATAAGAGTCAGTGAAGGGCAGAGCGGTGGTGGCTGGACGTGTGCCGTCCTTTATCACCGCTTGGAGGCATGGGCCTGTGGTATGCTGCTCCATGACAGCACTTTAATTGCCTGTAAAAACAGGAATCACTGATCCCTATGATAAAACCTCACGTCTGTATTCTACATGTCTGTCTGAGGTCTCTCATGTGCGTAGTTTTATGTCCCTATGGTTTATAGAGACTGATCGGTTGGGTCTTGACTCTTACAATCCCCCCCCCACCACCACCAAAATAAAAGTATCCGTCTACATTACGTAGGATGAGGTTGATGGTTGGGCAGCCTTGGAATGAACAGCCCTCTTCTTAATGATCACTTGGTAAAATGCCCATACGGTGCAATGGCGCTTGGTGAAGGATGTGCCATCTTTATAGGAACGTTCGATCTCATCTCCTGGAAAAATCATGCACAGAAATAAGAAGAAGAACCAAGAAGGAAGGAATCCGGCACAATCATCCAACAGCGTCAGCATCAGCTTTTACATGGTTTCCTTGGATCCCTGTTTTTAATCGCCAGTGAATAAACACAAACGTTTCCAGCAGTCCTCATCCAGCTCTCACTTGTTGGATTTGTGAATGGATTTTGGGAATCTATAGTTGGTGGGCCACAGAGTATTGTTATCATGGGTGTGCCAGGTGTAATAGACCATCGCTCTGGATCTAGCTGTAGAAGGTCACTGTGCTTGGCATTGCAGACATCTTCTTAATTCTTCTTCCTTTCAGCGGTGACCTCCCTCCTGCTGCTGATTGACACACCCTTGCATGGGAGTTAAAAGTCCTCAGTTTGCTCCAGGCAATCACCGGTGATACTTCTATGTACAGGCCTGGAGCACTAGCAGTCTGGTGCCCTTGGAGGACAGTTGGCGTTACTCCTCTGGTGTCTGCTCAAGCTTTGTTTGTCTACCTTGTTGTCTTTAGTTTGTAGTGGGGCCTGACCAGTGCTCACCCCTCCCCCTCCCTATCTAGGGCCAAGCTCTAGGGTCATCAAGGGTTTAGGGTCCTGCTCGGCGATAAGTGTGGAACCTATATAGGGACGGTAGGGTAGGCAGAGTGATATTAGATCTGCCTAGGGGTCTCCCCTCCCCCTTTCCTTAGTGTTTGGACTACCCCCCCCTCCCCTCTTCCCACACTTTGTGTAACAATTGTATAAGATACAACTAGCTTAACTCTAGAAAAGCCTTCGAGGTGAAGAATCTCCAGTGATCACTGTAGATCATGGGTAAAAAAATGAAGGGGAAAGACTGTGGATAATGGATTGAGTGCTGAGGAGCCCAGGATGGGAGGAGAAGAAAGAGAACAAATTGATGACCAAATTAATCGTAACATTTCTACTTCTTACTTGTCAGGGGTCATGAAGGCTGGGAAGATGGGAGTGGTGATCTGTGCTTGCTGGGAAATGTCCATTGGGATCCAACAGACGTGAAGCCAGATGAATCGTAAAACTGGTTTATTCTGAATGTGTTTCAAAGTGGCACTAACTTCTTCATCAGGAGAACCACAATGACCAATGGCCATGTCGGGGTCATGACAAAGTTACCATATTCCTAGATTTACAGTGGGACCCCATTAACTATAGCAACAAGGGGGTCTGTAGAGTAAAACCGTCTTCTGTTCAGTCCTATTTCCATCACTCTGATAGATCTGCTGACTGACGACATTATGTGATGCCACCATAACCTCATGATGATGACACTTGTCACAGCCTTGTAGCCTGGGGTTCTCGCTGTCCTACTATACTTATCATTATTAGGTTTCCATCCTCTGGCACAACTTACCCCACCTGATTTTTATTTTTAGAAGGGGGTATGAGGTGCATCTATCAAGAAGATAGTTACCCCAAAACCAACAGCAGAGGTGCTCATGTCATACCAGACATCTGCAGGACGCCTGTCACCAGATCGTTGCATTTCGCTTCAAGTCTGAGCCTCGTACACGTCTGATCTTGTAGTGATGTTGCTTGAAAGCCTCTTAGACCCTTCACGAGGTTACGACCTACAGAAAGCAGCTCGCTCCTATTGTACCCCTCCAGCCACGGAGTCTTTTTGAAATACATTCTAGAGCGTCTGAAGCTACTTTTCTTCCAAGTCTCAAAATCAAATCAACAAAAAGCAGGACAGGGACTCGCTTCTTAGAAGTAGAACAGCCGCTCAAAGACACCAGAAGTCCCGAAAGAGAAATTAGAGGGCTACTGCCGTACTGTGCATTTATGACATATCTGTTGCTTTGACCCAATATTTGGACCTGCATCTACATCTAGAACAAGGCCCCTTGTTGACATGTGCTGATGTCCGTGGAGAGGTGGACGGCGTCACGTGTGGCTCTTCGAGAGTTCTTTCTCAATTAATAAATTCGAAACCATGTTTCCATTCGGATCGACACACCTCAGAGCCCCTTTTTCCAAGACAGGTTCCTCCATCAATACTTAGAAAGGGAATAACCTCTTTAAAGAACATTTCTAGTTGAAATATTAAATGGGAGGGACGGCTTAGGACAATATTTTGTTTGAAGTAGTGTTGAGCGAGTATGTTCTGTTAACCCTTTCGCCGAGTATGCTCGGGCCGAGCTCCGAGTAGTTACAGCTGCTCGGTGATCTGGTTGAATCGCTCCCGTGTGCATGATTTGCAACTGTGTGACAGCTTTATTACATGGGAGGAATGTCTATTTCTTACACATTCCTCACATGTAATAAAGCTGTCAAACAGTCACAAATCATGCACACGGGAGCGATTCAACCATATCACCGAGCAGCTATAAATACTCGAAGCTCGGCCCGAGCATACTCGAACAGAACATACTCGCTCAACACTAGTTGGAAGGGTTTCTTGACAGTAATCTAATCACAAAGTATACTCATCATAGGATCCCTTGTGATCTGCGGTTGTGGCTCCCCTGAGGGTTCGACCGCCACAGAGATGCTGCACTTCTTTAATGGAGTGTAGTGTTCCTCCTCTGAGGTAAGAACAGTGTGATAGTCGTGACCCAACCTTTGCATCCAAAACCACACTTCTCCACCAGAGGGGGCTAGTATGCACTAGGTGCTGCTCCCCTGGTTACAGGGAGACTGGGGAACCAAGAGTTAGGGGAACCAGTTAGTGGGTGAGGGTGGAGGACTTACAAGTTAGTTACACTTCAAATTTCATATTTAATAAAAAAGCCATCTTAGGTCTTGGTCTTTCGGCTGTTCTCTGTGCTGTCAACTACTGTGTGTAACTGTGACCTCCCTCCCGAAGCGCAGACCCTGTGTGGGCCTGCATCGGCAAGGGACACAGCCCTCGTACCCCGGCCTTGGGACTAGGGGCAGGTTGCAGACCAGGAATTTCTCAACCCGGCCAATGATCAGGACCAATAAGGCCCGGAGCTCAAGAGTGTAGCTCCACAGCAAATGGATCCCAGGCAGGATGCAGACGGAGAGGAGTACGCCACCTGTCCTTGCCATGCTGATATATTCAGAGGGGCTCCGGCTGCAAGAGGGGTACCGGCCCCTGACACCCGACCTTGCTACTCTACGTCCTGGTCGGGAAAGCCTGGTAGGCCCAGAGGATCCCACCGGGTATCGGACGGAGCGGAGCTGCCACCCGTGCCCTTGTTCTGAGAGGAGCTCAGAGGGAATCCCGGCCTATTTGCACACACACGGACAGGAAAGGATTCGGTCTGTAGTTCAGGAACACTCTGGTGTAGGGTCCTGATTGGATGCTGGAGGTTGTCGGAACCCCCGTCCCTGGTGACCGCAGGACTCCGCGGGGAGCAGGGAGTCGCCTTCCTTCTGCCATCTCTAAAGTGAGTAAAGCCTTGGAAGTTCACCCCTATGGCCTCCGGACTGTTTATTCTGCGCCACACCGTGAGAAGCGGCGCCCGTCATCTTCTACTACTACCCCCTCCATCATGTCCCCCTGCCCTGAGGCCCTGCTCCACCTGTGGGGAGTAGTAACTTTGGCCGCCATAACACCAGGCCTCAGCGGATTGCAGCGGCACTGGTGACCCTTCACCAGGCACCACAGGTGGCGTAGTCGTTAATCAGCCACTCAACCCGGATAAGCCCACACCATCCTTTTTAATGTGACGGCCCTGAGCACGGGTCGGGCCCGGGCCAAGGCTGCACCCCATCTCTCCATCACAGGACCCGACTCCGAGTTCCCCATCTCCCAGGGTAAACTAAAGGGTTTTTTCGAGCATGAGGCGTCACACGGTCATTTGTTCGAAAACCAAAGAGCAAGTGTCCAGTTTCCCTGCGGCGCCACCACAGGAGAAATGAAGAATTACATTGAGCCCTTAATAAACGCTGTGATTATCATCAGTACAATGCTGCATCGGGTGTCGGGAGCTACAGGTAGTCCCAGAACAGGACACCATTGGAGTCCTCCTGACGGGATCTCGCTCGCTCTCTTTATGACTCGTGTTCACACAGACGCTGCGCACTTTACAGTTTGAGCAGAAAACCTTAACACTGCGATTAAGTGGTAATCCTCTGTGTACGCAGGTTGTTTGTGCAGCTAATGCCGCATAATCGTAAAGGTGCTTGTGAAGTGTTTGATCTCTACAAAGCATGTGACAGCCTTTCATGTGTTAAAATAGCAGCTCCTGTCGGCTGCCGCCGGGGGTCCGGGCTCGGAGGGGGGTGGGGGTGGCTAATTACCATGCAAATGAAGGCAAATCCTCATTCCAGAGCGTCAATGTCAGTGAAAGGCAGAGAAGAAGCTTAACGAAGGCCCATAGAAGAGGCTGCGGAGGGCGGCCTGCGGGCCATACCGCGGTATAACGGGAGCGCTAGGGCCGGCGGCACAGGAGGAATCAGCACCACATGGGGAAGAGTGAAGACGGATCCGAAGAGGGACGAAGACGCCGAACACCCCAGACTGGGGTCCTGGCCTGAACGTCCAATGTCTCCAAGGATAGCAGACAGGGGCGTAACCACAATAATAACAGTACCCCATAATAACAGCAATATCCACAGTGCCCCCATAATAACAGTGATATCCACAGTGCCCCCATAATAACAGTGGCATCCACAGTGCCCCCATAATAACAGTGATATCCACAGTGCTCCCATAATAACAGTGATATCCACAGTGCTCCCATAATAACAGTGATATCCACAGTGCCCCCATAATAACAGTGATATCCACAGTGCCCCCATAATAACAGTGACATCCACAGTGCCCCCATAATAACAGTGACATCCACAGTGCCCCCATAATAACAGTGACATCCACAGTGCCCCCATAATAACAGTGACATCCACAGTGCCCCCATAATAACAGTGACATCCACAGTGCCCCATAATAACAGTGATATCCACAGTGCCCCCATAATAACAGTGATATCCACAGTGCCCCCATAATAACAGTGACATCCACAGTGCCCCCATAATAACAGTGACATCCACAGTGCCCCCATAATAACAGTGACATCCACAGTGCCCCCATAATAACAGCGACATCCACAGTGCCCCCATAATAACAGTGACATCCACAGTGCCCCCATAATAACAGTGACATCCACAGTGCCCCCATAATAACAGTGATATCCACAGTGCCCCCATAATAACAGTGACATCCACAGTGCCCCCATAATAACAGTGACATCCACAGTGCCCCCATAATAACAGTGACATCCACAGTGCTCCCATAATAACAGTGACATCCACAGTGCCCCCATAATAACAGTGACATCCACAGTGCCCCCATAATAACAGTGACATCCACAGTGCCCCCATAATAACAGTGACATCCACAGTGCCCCCATAATAACAGTGATATCCACAGTGCCCCCATAATAACAGTGACATCCACAGTGCTCCCATAATAACAGTGACATCCACAGTGCTCCCATAATAACAGTGACATCCACAGTGCTCCCATAATAACAGTGATATCCACAGTGCCCCCATAATAACAGTGATATCCACAGTGCCTCCATAATAACAGTGATATCCACAGTGCCCCCATAATAACAGTGATATCCACAGTGGTCCCATAATAACAGTGATATCCACAGTGCTCCCATAATAACAGTGACATCCACAGTGCTCCCATAATAACAGTGACATCCACAGTGCCCCCATAATAACAGTGATATCCACAGTGCTCCCATAATAACAGTGATATCCACAGTGCTTCCATAATAACAGTGACATCCACAGTGCTCCCATAATAACAGTGATATCCACAGTGCTCCCATAATAACAGCGACATCCACAGTGCTCCCATAATAACAGTGACATCCACAGTGCCCCCATAATAACAGTGATATCCACAGTGCTTCCATAATAACAGTGACATCCACAGTGCTCCCATAATAACAGTGATATCCACAGTGCTCCCATAATAACAGCGACATCCACAGTGCCCCCATAATAACAGTGATATCCACAGTGCTCCCATAATAACAGTGATATCCACAGTGCTCCATAATAACAGCGATATCCACAGTGCCCCCATAATAACAGTGACATCCACAGTGCCCCCATAATAACAGTGATATCCACAGTGCTCCCATAATAACAGTGATATCCACAGTGCTCCCATAATAACAGTGACATCCACAGTGCTCCCATAATAACAGTGACATCCACAGTGCCCCCATAATAACAGTGATATCCACAGTGCCCCCATAATAACAGTGACATCCACAGTGCTCCCATAATAACAGTGACATCCACAGTGCTCCCATAATAACAGTGATATCCACAGTGCTCCCATAATAACAGTGATATCCACAGTGCTCCCATAATAACAGTGATATCCACAGTGCCCCCATAATAACAGTGATATCCACAGTGCTCCCATAATAACAGTGACATCCACAGTGCTCCCATAATAACAGTGATATCCACAGTGCTCCCATAATAACAGTGACATCCACAGTGCTCCCATAATAACAGTGATATCCACAGTGCCCCCATAATAACAGTGATATCCACAGTGCTCCCATAATAACAGTGACATCCACAGTGCTCCCCATAATAACAGTGATATCCACAGTGCTCCCATAATAACAGTGACATCCACAGTGCTCCCATAATAACAGTGATATCCACAGTGCCCCCATAATAACAGTGATATCCACAGTGCCCCCATAATAACAGTGACATCCACAGTGCTTCCATAATAACAGTGACATCCACAGTGCTCCATAATAACAGTGCTATCCACAGTGCTCCCATAATAACAGCGACATCCACAGTGCTCCCATAATAACAGTGATATCCACAGTGCCCCCATAATAACAGTGATATCCACAGTGCTCCATAATAACAGTGACATCCACAGTGCTCCCATAATAACAGTGATATTCCACAGTGCTCCCATAATAACAGTGACATCCACAGTGC
>NW_027371121.1:0-30471 GCF_046119375.1 Phyllobates terribilis | reverse complement strand
TGCACCGTGCAATGTGGAGATATTACTGTTTGTGCATTTACAATATTCATTGATTTTTGCCATTGAAAAACGTCCAGAAATGTTTGAAGCTACTGACTGAATGAAAGGAGCTGGCATCTCACTCTCTTTGAATCTTCTTTATCATGCTAGGATTAACAGGAAAAAGCAAAAAATTTCAGAATTGCACCGTGCAATGTGGAGATATTACTGTTTGTGCATTTACAATATTCATTGATTTTTGCCATTGAAAAACATGTTTTTCATATACCAGAAATGTTTGAAGCTACTGACTGAATGAAAGGAGCTGGCATCTCACTCTCTTTGAATCTTCTTTATCATGCTAGGATTAACAGGAAAAAGCTAAAAATTTCAGAATTGCACCGTGCAATGTGGAGATATTACTGTTTGTGCATTTACAATATTCATTGATTTTTGCCATTGAAAAACGTCCAGAAATGTTTGAAGCTACTGACTGAATGAAAGGAGCTGGCATCTCACTCTCTTTGAATCTTCTTTATCATGCTAGGATTAACAGGAAAAAGCTAAAAATTTCAGAATTGCACCGTGCAATGTGGAGATATTACTGTTTGTGCATTTACAATATTCATTGATTTTTGCCATTGAAAAACATGTTTTTCATATACCAGAAATGTTTGAAGCTACTGACTGAATGAAAGGAGCTGGCATCTCACTCTCTTTGAATCTTCTTTATCATGCTAGGATTAACAGGAAAAAGCTAAAAATTTCAGAATTGCACCGTGCAATGTGGAGATATTACTGTTTGTGCATTTACAATATTCATTGATTTTTGCCATTGAAAAACGTCCAGAAATGTTTGAAGCTACTGACTGAATGAAAGGAGCTGGCATCTCACTCTCTTTGAATCTTCTTTATCATGCTAGGATTAACAGGAAAAAGCTAAAAATTTCAGAATTGCACCGTGCAATGTGGAGATATTACTGTTTGTGCATTTACAATATTCATTGATTTTTGCCATTGAAAAACATGTTTTTCATATACCAGAAATGTTTGAAGCTACTGACTGAATGAAAGGAGCTGGCATCTCACTCTCTTTGAATCTTCTTTATCATGCTAGGATTAACAGGAAAAAGCTAAAAATTTCAGAATTGCACCGTGCAATGTGGAGATATTACTGTTTGTGCATTTACAATATTCATTGATTTTTGCCATTGAAAAACGTCCAGAAATGTTTGAAGCTACTGACTGAATGAAAGGAGCTGGCATCTCACTCTCTTTGAATCTTCTTTATCATGCTAGGATTAACAGGAAAAAGCTAAAAATTTCAGAATTGCACCGTGCAATGTGGAGATATTACTGTTTGTGCATTTACAATATTCATTGATTTTTGCCATTGAAAAACGTCCAGAAATGTTTGAAGCTACTGACTGAATGAAAGGAGCTGGCATCTCACTCTCTTTGAATCTTCTTTATCATGCTAGGATTAACAGGAAAAAGCTAAAAATTTCAGAATTGCACCGTGCAATGTGGAGATATTACTGTTTGTGCATTTACAATATTCATTGATTTTTGCCATTGAAAAACATGTTTTTCATATACCAGAAATGTTTGAAGCTACTGACTGAATGAAAGGAGCTGGCATCTCACTCTCTTTGAATCTTCTTTATCATGCTAGGATTAACAGGAAAAAGCTAAAAATTTCAGAATTGCACCGTGCAATGTGGAGATATTACTGTTTGTGCATTTACAATATTCATTGATTTTTGCCATTGAAAAACGTCCAGAAATGTTTGAAGCTACTGACTGAATGAAAGGAGCTGGCATCTCACTCTCTTTGAATCTTCTTTATCATGCTAGGATTAACAGGAAAAAGCTAAAAATTTCAGAATTGCACCGTGCAATGTGGAGATATTACTGTTTGTGCATTTACAATATTCATTGATTTTTGCCATTGAAAAACATGTTTTTCATATACCAGAAATGTTTGAAGCTACTGACTGAATGAAAGGAGCTGGCATCTCACTCTCTTTGAATCTTCTTTATCATGCTAGGATTAGCAGGAAAAAGCTAAAAATTTCAGAATTGCACCGTGCAATGTGGAGATATTACTGTTTGTGCATTTACAATATTCATTGATTTTTGCCATTGAAAAACATGTTTTTCATATACCAGAAATGTTTGAAGCTACTGACTGAATGAAAGGAGCTGGCATCTCACTCTCTTTGAATCTTCTTTATCATGCTAGGATTAGCAGGAAAAAGCTAAAAATTTCAGAATTGCACCGTGCAATGTGGAGATATTACTGTTTGTGCATTTACAATATTCATTGATTTTTGCCATTGAAAAACGTCCAGAAATGTTTGAAGCTACTGACTGAATGAAAGGAGCTGGCATCTCACTCTCTTTGAATCTTCTTTATCATGCTAGGATTAACAGGAAAAAGCTAAAAATTTCAGAATTGCACCGTGCAATGTGGAGATATTACTGTTTGTGCATTTACAATATTCATTGATTTTTGCCATTGAAAAACATGTTTTTCATATACCAGAAATGTTTGAAGCTACTGACTGAATGAAAGGAGCTGGCATCTCACTCTCTTTGAATCTTCTTTATCATGCTAGGATTAACAGGAAAAAGCTAAAAATTTCAGAATTGCACCGTGCAATGTGGAGATATTACTGTTTGTGCATTTACAATATTCATTGATTTTTGCCATTGAAAAACGTCCAGAAATGTTTGAAGCTACTGACTGAATGAAAGGAGCTGGCATCTCACTCTCTTTGAATCTTCTTTATCATGCTAGGATTAACAGGAAAAAGCTAAAAATTTCAGAATTGCACCGTGCAATGTGGAGATATTACTGTTTGTGCATTTACAATATTCATTGATTTTTGCCATTGAAAAACATGTTTTTCATATACCAGAAATGTTTGAAGCTACTGACTGAATGAAAGGAGCTGGCATCTCACTCTCTTTGAATCTTCTTTATCATGCTAGGATTAACAGGAAAAAGCAAAAAATTTCAGAATTGCACCGTGCAATGTGGAGATATTACTGTTTGTGCATTTACAATATTCATTGATTTTTGCCATTGAAAAACATGTTTTTCATATACCAGAAATGTTTGAAGCTACTGACTGAATGAAAGGAGCTGGCATCTCACTCTCTTTGAATCTTCTTTATCATGCTAGGATTAACAGGAAAAAGCTAAAAATTTCAGAATTGCACCGTGCAATGTGGAGATATTACTGTTTGTGCATTTACAATATTCATTGATTTTTGCCATTGAAAAACGTCCAGAAGTGTTTGAAGCTACTGACTGAATGAAAGGAGCTGGCATCTCACTCTCTTTGAATCTTCTTTATCATGCTAGGATTAACAGGAAAAAGCTAAAAATTTCAGAATTGCACCGTGCAATGTGGAGATATTACTGTTTGTGCATTTACAATATTCATTGATTTTTGCCATTGAAAAACATGTTTTTCATATACCAGAAATGTTTGAAGCTACTGACTGAATGAAAGGAGCTGGCATCTCACTCTCTTTGAATCTTCTTTATCATGCTAGGATTAACAGGAAAAAGCTAAAAATTTCAGAATTGCACCGTGCAATGTGGAGATATTACTGTTTGTGCATTTACAATATTCATTGATTTTTGCCATTGAAAAACGTCCAGAAATGTTTGAAGCTACTGACTGAATGAAAGGAGCTGGCATCTCACTCTCTTTGAATCTTCTTTATCATGCTAGGATTAACAGGAAAAAGCTAAAAATTTCAGAATTGCACCGTGCAATGTGGAGATATTACTGTTTGTGCATTTACAATATTCATTGATTTTTGCCATTGAAAAACGTCCAGAAATGTTTGAAGCTACTGACTGAATGAAAGGAGCTGGCATCTCACTCTCTTTGAATCTTCTTTATCATGCTAGGATTAACAGGAAAAAGCTAAAAATTTCAGAATTGCACCGTGCAATGTGGAGATATTACTGTTTGTGCATTTACAATATTCATTGATTTTTGCCATTGAAAAACATGTTTTTCATATACCAGAAATGTTTGAAGCTACTGACTGAATGAAAGGAGCTGGCATCTCACTCTCTTTGAATCTTCTTTATCATGCTAGGATTAACAGGAAAAAGCTAAAAATTTCAGAATTGCACCGTGCAATGTGGAGATATTACTGTTTGTGCATTTACAATATTCATTGATTTTTGCCATTGAAAAACGTCCAGAAATGTTTGAAGCTACTGACTGAATGAAAGGAGCTGGCATCTCACTCTCTTTGAATCTTCTTTATCATGCTAGGATTAACAGGAAAAAGCTAAAAATTTCAGAATTGCACCGTGCAATGTGGAGATATTACTGTTTGTGCATTTACAATATTCATTGATTTTTGCCATTGAAAAACATGTTTTTCATATACCAGAAATGTTTGAAGCTACTGACTGAATGAAAGGAGCTGGCATCTCACTCTCTTTGAATCTTCTTTATCATGCTAGGATTAGCAGGAAAAAGCTAAAAATTTCAGAATTGCACCGTGCAATGTGGAGATATTACTGTTTGTGCATTTACAATATTCATTGATTTTTGCCATTGAAAAACATGTTTTTCATATACCAGAAATGTTTGAAGCTACTGACTGAATGAAAGGAGCTGGCATCTCACTCTCTTTGAATCTTCTTTATCATGCTAGGATTAGCAGGAAAAAGCTAAAAATTTCAGAATTGCACCGTGCAATGTGGAGATATTACTGTTTGTGCATTTACAATATTCATTGATTTTTGCCATTGAAAAACGTCCAGAAATGTTTGAAGCTACTGACTGAATGAAAGGAGCTGGCATCTCACTCTCTTTGAATCTTCTTTATCATGCTAGGATTAACAGGAAAAAGCTAAAAATTTCAGAATTGCACCGTGCAATGTGGAGATATTACTGTTTGTGCATTTACAATATTCATTGATTTTTGCCATTGAAAAACATGTTTTTCATATACCAGAAATGTTTGAAGCTACTGACTGAATGAAAGGAGCTGGCATCTCACTCTCTTTGAATCTTCTTTATCATGCTAGGATTAACAGGAAAAAGCTAAAAATTTCAGAATTGCACCGTGCAATGTGGAGATATTACTGTTTGTGCATTTACAATATTCATTGATTTTTGCCATTGAAAAACGTCCAGAAATGTTTGAAGCTACTGACTGAATGAAAGGAGCTGGCATCTCACTCTCTTTGAATCTTCTTTATCATGCTAGGATTAACAGGAAAAAGCTAAAAATTTCAGAATTGCACCGTGCAATGTGGAGATATTACTGTTTGTGCATTTACAATATTCATTGATTTTTGCCATTGAAAAACATGTTTTTCATATACCAGAAATGTTTGAAGCTACTGACTGAATGAAAGGAGCTGGCATCTCACTCTCTTTGAATCTTCTTTATCATGCTAGGATTAACAGGAAAAAGCTAAAAATTTCAGAATTGCACCGTGCAATGTGGAGATATTACTGTTTGTGCATTTACAATATTCATTGATTTTTGCCATTGAAAAACGTCCAGAAATGTTTGAAGCTACTGACTGAATGAAAGGAGCTGGCATCTCACTCTCTTTGAATCTTCTTTATCATGCTAGGATTAACAGGAAAAAGCTAAAAATTTCAGAATTGCACCGTGCAATGTGGAGATATTACTGTTTGTGCATTTACAATATTCATTGATTTTTGCCATTGAAAAACATGTTTTTCATATACCAGAAATGTTTGAAGCTACTGACTGAATGAAAGGAGCTGGCATCTCACTCTCTTTGAATCTTCTTTATCATGCTAGGATTAGCAGGAAAAAGCTAAAAATTTCAGAATTGCACCGTGCAATGTGGAGATATTACTGTTTGTGCATTTACAATATTCATTGATTTTTGCCATTGAAAAACATGTTTTTCATATACCAGAAATGTTTGAAGCTACTGACTGAATGAAAGGAGCTGGCATCTCACTCTCTTTGAATCTTCTTTATCATGCTAGGATTAGCAGGAAAAAGCTAAAAATTTCAGAATTGCACCGTGCAATGTGGAGATATTACTGTTTGTGCATTTACAATATTCATTGATTTTTGCCATTGAAAAACGTCCAGAAATGTTTGAAGCTACTGACTGAATGAAAGGAGCTGGCATCTCACTCTCTTTGAATCTTCTTTATCATGCTAGGATTAACAGGAAAAAGCTAAAAATTTCAGAATTGCACCGTGCAATGTGGAGATATTACTGTTTGTGCATTTACAATATTCATTGATTTTTGCCATTGAAAAACATGTTTTTCATATACCAGAAATGTTTGAAGCTACTGACTGAATGAAAGGAGCTGGCATCTCACTCTCTTTGAATCTTCTTTATCATGCTAGGATTAACAGGAAAAAGCTAAAAATTTCAGAATTGCACCGTGCAATGTGGAGATATTACTGTTTGTGCATTTACAATATTCATTGATTTTTGCCATTGAAAAACGTCCAGAAATGTTTGAAGCTACTGACTGAATGAAAGGAGCTGGCATCTCACTCTCTTTGAATCTTCTTTATCATGCTAGGATTAACAGGAAAAAGCTAAAAATTTCAGAATTGCACCGTGCAATGTGGAGATATTACTGTTTGTGCATTTACAATATTCATTGATTTTTGCCATTGAAAAACATGTTTTTCATATACCAGAAATGTTTGAAGCTACTGACTGAATGAAAGGAGCTGGCATCTCACTCTCTTTGAATCTTCTTTATCATGCTAGGATTAACAGGAAAAAGCAAAAAATTTCAGAATTGCACCGTGCAATGTGGAGATATTACTGTTTGTGCATTTACAATATTCATTGATTTTTGCCATTGAAAAACATGTTTTTCATATACCAGAAATGTTTGAAGCTACTGACTGAATGAAAGGAGCTGGCATCTCACTCTCTTTGAATCTTCTTTATCATGCTAGGATTAACAGGAAAAAGCTAAAAATTTCAGAATTGCACCGTGCAATGTGGAGATATTACTGTTTGTGCATTTACAATATTCATTGATTTTTGCCATTGAAAAACGTCCAGAAATGTTTGAAGCTACTGACTGAATGAAAGGAGCTGGCATCTCACTCTCTTTGAATCTTCTTTATCATGCTAGGATTAACAGGAAAAAGCTAAAAATTTCAGAATTGCACCGTGCAATGTGGAGATATTACTGTTTGTGCATTTACAATATTCATTGATTTTTGCCATTGAAAAACATGTTTTTCATATACCAGAAATGTTTGAAGCTACTGACTGAATGAAAGGAGCTGGCATCTCACTCTCTTTGAATCTTCTTTATCATGCTAGGATTAGCAGGAAAAAGCTAAAAATTTCAGAATTGCACCGTGCAATGTGGAGATATTACTGTTTGTGCATTTACAATATTCATTGATTTTTGCCATTGAAAAACATGTTTTTCATATACCAGAAATGTTTGAAGCTACTGACTGAATGAAAGGAGCTGGCATCTCACTCTCTTTGAATCTTCTTTATCATGCTAGGATTAGCAGGAAAAAGCAAAAAATTTCAGAATTGCACCGTGCAATGTGGAGATATTACTGTTTGTGCATTTACAATATTCATTGATTTTTGCCATTGAAAAACGTCCAGAAATGTTTGAAGCTACTGACTGAATGAAAGGAGCTGGCATCTCACTCTCTTTGAATCTTCTTTATCATGCTAGGATTAGCAGGAAAAAGCAAAAAATTTCAGAATTGCACCGTGCAATGTGGAGATATTACTGTTTGTGCATTTACAATATTCATTGATTTTTGCCATTGAAAAACATGTTTTTCATATACCAGAAATGTTTGAAGCTACTGACTGAATGAAAGGAGCTGGCATCTCACTCTCTTTGAATCTTCTTTAACATGCTAGGATTAACAGGAAAAAGCAAAAAATTTCAGAATTGCACCGTGCAATGTGGAGATATTACTGTTTGTGCATTTACAATATTCATTGATTTTTGCCATTGAAAAACGTCCAGAAATGTTTGAAGCTACTGACTGAATGAAAGGAGCTGGCATCTCACTCTCTTTGAATCTTCTTTATCATGCTAGGATTAACAGGAAAAAGCTAAAAATTTCAGAATTGCACCGTGCAATGTGGAGATATTACTGTTTGTGCATTTACAATATTCATTGATTTTTGCCATTGAAAAACATGTTTTTAATATACCAGAAATGTTTGAAGCTACTGACTGAATGAAAGGAGCTGGCATCTCACTCTCTTTGAATCTTCTTTATCATGCTAGGATTAACAGGAAAAAGCAAAAAATTTCAGAATTGCACCGTGCAATGTGGAGATATTACTGTTTGTGCATTTACAATATTCATTGATTTTTGCCATTGAAAAACATGTTTTTCATATACCAGAAATGTTTGAAGCTACTGACTGAATGAAAGGAGCTGGCATCTCACTCTCTTTGAATCTTCTTTATCATGCTAGGATTAACAGGAAAAAGCTAAAAATTTCAGAATTGCACCGTGCAATGTGGAGATATTACTGTTTGTGCATTTACAATATTCATTGATTTTTGCCATTGAAAAACGTCCAGAAATGTTTGAAGCTACTGACTGAATGAAAGGAGCTGGCATCTCACTCTCTTTGAATCTTCTTTATCATGCTAGGATTAACAGGAAAAAGCTAAAAATTTCAGAATTGCACCGTGCAATGTGGAGATATTACTGTTTGTGCATTTACAATATTCATTGATTTTTGCCATTGAAAAACATGTTTTTCATATACCAGAAATGTTTGAAGCTACTGACTGAATGAAAGGAGCTGGCATCTCACTCTCTTTGAATCTTCTTTATCATGCTAGGATTAGCAGGAAAAAGCTAAAAATTTCAGAATTGCACAGTGCAATGTGGAGATATTACTGTTTGTGCATTTACAATATTCATTGATTTTTGCCATTGAAAAACATGTTTTTCATATACCAGAAATGTTTGAAGCTACTGACTGAATGAAAGGAGCTGGCATCTCACTCTCTTTGAATCTTCTTTATCATGCTAGGATTAGCAGGAAAAAGCAAAAAATTTCAGAATTGCACCGTGCAATGTGGAGATATTACTGTTTGTGCATTTACAATATTCATTGATTTTTGCCATTGAAAAACGTCCAGAAATGTTTGAAGCTACTGACTGAATGAAAGGAGCTGGCATCTCACTCTCTTTGAATCTTCTTTATCATGCTAGGATTAGCAGGAAAAAGCAAAAAATTTCAGAATTGCACCGTGCAATGTGGAGATATTACTGTTTGTGCATTTACAATATTCATTGATTTTTGCCATTGAAAAACATGTTTTTCATATACCAGAAATGTTTGAAGCTACTGACTGAATGAAAGGAGCTGGCATCTCACTCTCTTTGAATCTTCTTTAACATGCTAGGATTAACAGGAAAAAGCAAAAAATTTCAGAATTGCACCGTGCAATGTGGAGATATTACTGTTTGTGCATTTACAATATTCATTGATTTTTGCCATTGAAAAACATGTTTTTCATATACCAGAAATGTTTGAAGCTACTGACTGAATGAAAGGAGCTGGCATCTCACTCTCTTTGAATCTTCTTTATCATGCTAGGATTAACAGGAAAAAGCTAAAAATTTCAGAATTGCACCGTGCAATGTGGAGATATTACTGTTTGTGCATTTACAATATTCATTGATTTTTGCCATTGAAAAACGTCCAGAAATGTTTGAAGCTACTGACTGAATGAAAGGAGCTGGCATCTCACTCTCTTTGAATCTTCTTTATCATGCTAGGATTAACAGGAAAAAGCTAAAAATTTCAGAATTGCACTGTGCAATGTGGAGATATTACTGTTAGTGCATTTACAATATTCATTGATTTTTGCCATTGAAAAACATGTTTTTCATATACCAGAAATGTTTGAAGCTACTGACTGAATGAAAGGAGCTGGCATCTCACTCTCTTTGAATCTTCTTTATCATGCTAGGATTAACAGGAAAAAGCTAAAAATTTCAGAATTGCACCGTGCAATGTGGAGATATTACTGTTTGTGCATTTACAATATTCATTGATTTTTGCCATTGAAAAACGTCCAGAAATGTTTGAAGCTACTGACTGAATGAAAGGAGCTGGCATCTCACTCTCTTTGAATCTTCTTTATCATGCTAGGATTAACAGGAAAAAGCTAAAAATTTCAGAATTGCACCGTGCAATGTGGAGATATTACTGTTTGTGCATTTACAATATTCATTGATTTTTGCCATTGAAAAACATGTTTTTCATATACCAGAAATGTTTGAAGCTACTGACTGAATGAAAGGAGCTGGCATCTCACTCTCTTTGAATCTTCTTTATCATGCTAGGATTAACAGGAAAAAGCTAAAAATTTCAGAATTGCACCGTGCAATGTGGAGATATTACTGTTTGTGCATTTACAATATTCATTGATTTTTGCCATTGAAAAACATCCAGAAATGTTTGAAGCTACTGACTGAATGAAAGGAGCTGGCATCTCACTCTCTTTGAATCTTCTTTATCATGCTAGGATTAACAGGAAAAAGCTAAAAATTTCAGAATTGCACCGTGCAATGTGGAGATATTACTGTTTGTGCATTTACAATATTCATTGATTTTTGCCATTGAAAAACGTCCAGAAATGTTTGAAGCTACTGACTGAATGAAAGGAGCTGGCATCTCACTCTCTTTGAATCTTCTTTATCATGCTAGGATTAACAGGAAAAAGCTAAAAATTTCAGAATTGCACCGTGCAATGTGGAGATATTACTGTTTGTGCATTTACAATATTCATTGATTTTTGCCATTGAAAAACGTCCAGAAATGTTTGAAGCTACTGACTGAATGAAAGGAGCTGGCATCTCACTCTCTTTGAATCTTCTTTATCATGCTAGGATTAACAGGAAAAAGCAAAAAATTTCAGAATTGCACCGTGCAATGTGGAGATATTACTGTTTGTGCATTTACAATATTCATTGATTTTTGCCATTGAAAAACGTCCAGAAATGTTTGAAGCTACTGACTGAATGAAAGGAGCTGGCATCTCACTCTCTTTGAATCTTCTTTATCATGCTAGGATTAACAGGAAAAAGCTAAAAATTTCAGAATTGCACCGTGCAATGTGGAGATATTACTGTTTGTGCATTTACAATATTCATTGATTTTTGCCATTGAAAAACGTCCAGAAATGTTTGAAGCTACTGACTGAATGAAAGGAGCTGGCATCTCACTCTCTTTGAATCTTCTTTATCATGCTAGGATTAACAGGAAAAAGCTAAAAATTTCAGAATTGCACCGTGCAATGTGGAGATATTACTGTTTGTGCATTTACAATATTCATTGATTTTTGCCATTGAAAAACATGTTTTTCATATACCAGAAATGTTTGAAGCTACTGACTGAATGAAAGGAGCTGGCATCTCACTCTCTTTGAATCTTCTTTATCATGCTAGGATTAACAGGAAAAAGCTAAAAATTTCAGAATTGCACCGTGCAATGTGGAGATATTACTGTTTGTGCATTTACAATATTCATTGATTTTTGCCATTGAAAAACGTCCAGAAATGTTTGAAGCTACTGACTGAATGAAAGGAGCTGGCATCTCACTCTCTTTGAATCTTCTTTATCATGCTAGGATTAACAGGAAAAAGCTAAAAATTTCAGAATTGCACCGTGCAATGTGGAGATATTACTGTTTGTGCATTTACAATATTCATTGATTTTTGCCATTGAAAAACATGTTTTTCATATACCAGAAATGTTTGAAGCTACTGACTGAATGAAAGGAGCTGGCATCTCACTCTCTTTGAATCTTCTTTATCATGCTAGGATTAACAGGAAAAAGCTAAAAATTTCAGAATTGCACCGTGCAATGTGGAGATATTACTGTTTGTGCATTTACAATATTCATTGATTTTTGCCATTGAAAAACGTCCAGAAATGTTTGAAGCTACTGACTGAATGAAAGGAGCTGGCATCTCACTCTCTTTGAATCTTCTTTATCATGCTAGGATTAACAGGAAAAAGCAAAAAATTTCAGAATTGCACCGTGCAATGTGGAGATATTACTGTTTGTGCATTTACAATATTCATTGATTTTTGCCATTGAAAAACATGTTTTTCATATACCAGAAATGTTTGAAGCTACTGACTGAATGAAAGGAGCTGGCATCTCACTCTCTTTGAATCTTCTTTATCATGCTAGGATTAACAGGAAAAAGCTAAAAATTTCAGAATTGCACCGTGCAATGTGGAGATATTACTGTTTGTGCATTTACAATATTCATTGATTTTTGCCATTGAAAAACATGTTTTTCATATACCAGAAATGTTTGAAGCTACTGACTGAATGAAAGGAGCTGGCATCTCACTCTCTTTGAATCTTCTTTATCATGCTAGGATTAGCAGGAAAAAGCTAAAAATTTCAGAATTGCACCGTGCAATGTGGAGATATTACTGTTTGTGCATTTACAATATTCATTGATTTTTGCCATTGAAAAACGTCCAGAAATGTTTGAAGCTACTGACTGAATGAAAGGAGCTGGCATCTCACTCTCTTTGAATCTTCTTTATCATGCTAGGATTAACAGGAAAAAGCAAAAATTTTCAGAATTGCACCGTGCAATGTGGAGATATTACTGTTTGTGCATTTACAATATTCATTGATTTTTGCCATTGAAAAACGTCCAGAAATGTTTGAAGCTACTGACTGAATGAAAGGAGCTGGCATCTCACTCTCTTTGAATCTTCTTTATCATGCTAGGATTAACAGGAAAAAGCAAAAATTTTCAGAATTGCACCGTGCAATGTGGAGATATTACTGTTTGTGCATTTACAATATTCATTGATTTTTGCCATTGAAAAACGTCCAGAAATGTTTGAAGCTACTGACTGAATGAAAGGAGCTGGCATCTCACTCTCTTTGAATCTTCTTTATCATGCTAGGATTAACAGGAAAAAGCTAAAAATTTCAGAATTGCACCGTGCAATGTGGAGATATTACTGTTTGTGCATTTACAATATTCATTGATTTTTGCCATTGAAAAACGTCCAGAAATGTTTGAAGCTACTGACTGAATGAAAGGAGCTGGCATCTCACTCTCTTTGAATCTTCTTTATCATGCTAGGATTAACAGGAAAAAGCTAAAAATTTCAGAATTGCACCGTGCAATGTGGAGATATTACTGTTTGTGCATTTACAATATTCATTGATTTTTGCCATTGAAAAACATGTTTTTCATATACCAGAAATGTTTGAAGCTACTGACTGAATGAAAGGAGCTGGCATCTCACTCTCTTTGAATCTTCTTTATCATGCTAGGATTAACAGGAAAAAGCTAAAAATTTCAGAATTGCACCGTGCAATGTGGAGATATTACTGTTTGTGCATTTACAATATTCATTGATTTTTGCCATTGAAAAACATCCAGAAATGTTTGAAGCTACTGACTGAATGAAAGGAGCTGGCATCTCACTCTCTTTGAATCTTCTTTATCATGCTAGGATTAACAGGAAAAAGCTAAAAATTTCAGAATTGCACCGTGCAATGTGGAGATATTACTGTTTGTGCATTTACAATATTCATTGATTTTTGCCATTGAAAAACGTCCAGAAATGTTTGAAGCTACTGACTGAATGAAAGGAGCTGGCATCTCACTCTCTTTGAATCTTCTTTATCATGCTAGGATTAACAGGAAAAAGCTAAAAATTTCAGAATTGCACCGTGCAATGTGGAGATATTACTGTTTGTGCATTTACAATATTCATTGATTTTTGCCATTGAAAAACGTCCAGAAATGTTTGAAGCTACTGACTGAATGAAAGGAGCTGGCATCTCACTCTCTTTGAATCTTCTTTATCATGCTAGGATTAACAGGAAAAAGCAAAAAATTTCAGAATTGCACCGTGCAATGTGGAGATATTACTGTTTGTGCATTTACAATATTCATTGATTTTTGCCATTGAAAAACGTCCAGAAATGTTTGAAGCTACTGACTGAATGAAAGGAGCTGGCATCTCACTCTCTTTGAATCTTCTTTATCATGCTAGGATTAACAGGAAAAAGCTAAAAATTTCAGAATTGCACCGTGCAATGTGGAGATATTACTGTTTGTGCATTTACAATATTCATTGATTTTTGCCATTGAAAAACGTCCAGAAATGTTTGAAGCTACTGACTGAATGAAAGGAGCTGGCATCTCACTCTCTTTGAATCTTCTTTATCATGCTAGGATTAACAGGAAAAAGCAAAAAATTTCAGAATTGCACCGTGCAATGTGGAGATATTACTGTTTGTGCATTTACAATATTCATTGATTTTTGCCATTGAAAAACATGTTTTTCATATACCAGAAATGTTTGAAGCTACTGAGTGAATGAAAGGAGCTGGCATCTCACTCTCTTTGAATCTTCTTTATCATGCTAGGATTAACAGGAAAAAGCTAAAAATTTCAGAATTGCACCGTGCAATGTGGAGATATTACTGTTTGTGCATTTACAATATTCATTGATTTTTGCCATTGAAAAACGTCCAGAAATGTTTGAAGCTACTGACTGAATGAAAGGAGCTGGCATCTCACTCTCTTTGAATCTTCTTTATCATGCTAGGATTAACAGGAAAAAGCTAAAAATTTCAGAATTGCACCGTGCAATGTGGAGATATTACTGTTTGTGCATTTACAATATTCATTGATTTTTGCCATTGAAAAACATGTTTTTCATATACCAGAAATGTTTGAAGCTACTGACTGAATGAAAGGAGCTGGCATCTCACTCTCTTTGAATCTTCTTTATCATGCTAGGATTAACAGGAAAAAGCTAAAAATTTCAGAATTGCACCGTGCAATGTGGAGATATTACTGTTTGTGCATTTACAATATTCATTGATTTTTGCCATTGAAAAACATGTTTTTCATATACCAGAAATGTTTGAAGCTACTGACTGAATGAAAGGAGCTGGCATCTCACTCTCTTTGAATCTTCTTTATCATGCTAGGATTAACAGGAAAAAGCTAAAAATTTCAGAATTGCACCGTGCAATGTGGAGATATTACTGTTTGTGCATTTACAATATTCATTGATTTTTGCCATTGAAAAACGTCCAGAAATGTTTGAAGCTACTGACTGAATGAAAGGAGCTGGCATCTCACTCTCTTTGAATCTTCTTTATCATGCTAGGATTAACAGGAAAAAGCTAAAAATTTCAGAATTGCACCGTGCAATGTGGAGATATTACTGTTTGTGCATTTACAATATTCATTGATTTTTGCCATTGAAAAACATGTTTTTCATATACCAGAAATGTTTGAAGCTACTGACTGAATGAAAGGAGCTGGCATCTCACTCTCTTTGAATCTTCTTTATCATGCTAGGATTAACAGGAAAAAGCAAAAAATTTCAGAATTGCACCGTGCAATGTGGAGATATTACTGTTTGTGCATTTACAATATTCATTGATTTTTGCCATTGAAAAACGTCCAGAAATGTTTGAAGCTACTGACTGAATGAAAGGAGCTGGCATCTCACTCTCTTTGAATCTTCTTTATCATGCTAGGATTAACAGGAAAAAGCAAAAAATTTCAGAATTGCACCGTGCAATGTGGAGATATTACTGTTTGTGCATTTACAATATTCATTGATTTTTGCCATTGAAAAACATGTTTTTCATATACCAGAAATGTTTGAAGCTACTGACTGAATGAAAGGAGCTGGCATCTCACTCTCTTTGAATCTTCTTTATCATGCTAGGATTAACAGGAAAAAGCTAAAAATTTCAGAATTGCACCGTGCAATGTGGAGATATTACTGTTTGTGCATTTACAATATTCATTGATTTTTGCCATTGAAAAACATGTTTTTCATATACCAGAAATGTTTGAAGCTACTGACTGAATGAAAGGAGCTGGCATCTCACTCTCTTTGAATCTTCTTTATCATGCTAGGATTAGCAGGAAAAAGCTAAAAATTTCAGAATTGCACCGTGCAATGTGGAGATATTACTGTTTGTGCATTTACAATATTCATTGATTTTTGCCATTGAAAAACGTCCAGAAATGTTTGAAGCTACTGACTGAATGAAAGGAGCTGGCATCTCACTCTCTTTGAATCTTCTTTATCATGCTAGGATTAACAGGAAAAAGCAAAAATTTTCAGAATTGCACCGTGCAATGTGGAGATATTACTGTTTGTGCATTTACAATATTCATTGATTTTTGCCATTGAAAAACGTCCAGAAATGTTTGAAGCTACTGACTGAATGAAAGGAGCTGGCATCTCACTCTCTTTGAATCTTCTTTATCATGCTAGGATTAACAGGAAAAAGCTAAAAATTTCAGAATTGCACCGTGCAATGTGGAGATATTACTCTTTTTGCATTTACAATATTCATTGATTTTTGCCATTGAAAAACGTCCAGAAATGTTTGAAGCTACTGACTGAATGAAAGGAGCTGGCATCTCACTCTCTTTGAATCTTCTTTATCATGCTAGGATTAACAGGAAAAAGCTAAAAATTTCAGAATTGCACCGTGCAATGTGGAGATATTACTGTTTGTGCATTTACAATATTCATTGATTTTTGCCATTGAAAAACATGTTTTTCATATACCAGAAATGTTTGAAGCTACTGACTGAATGAAAGGAGCTGGCATCTCACTCTCTTTGAATCTTCTTTATCATGCTAGGATTAACAGGAAAAAGCTAAAAATTTCAGAATTGCACCGTGCAATGTGGAGATATTACTGTTTGTGCATTTACAATATTCATTGATTTTTGCCATTGAAAAACATCCAGAAATGTTTGAAGCTACTGACTGAATGAAAGGAGCTGGCATCTCACTCTCTTTGAATCTTCTTTATCATGCTAGGATTAACAGGAAAAAGCTAAAAATTTCAGAATTGCACCGTGCAATGTGGAGATATTACTGTTTGTGCATTTACAATATTCATTGATTTTTGCCATTGAAAAACGTCCAGAAATGTTTGAAGCTACTGACTGAATGAAAGGAGCTGGCATCTCACTCTCTTTGAATCTTCTTTATCATGCTAGGATTAACAGGAAAAAGCTAAAAATTTCAGAATTGCACCGTGCAATGTGGAGATATTACTGTTTGTGCATTTACAATATTCATTGATTTTTGCCATTGAAAAACGTCCAGAAATGTTTGAAGCTACTGACTGAATGAAAGGAGCTGGCATCTCACTCTCTTTGAATCTTCTTTATCATGCTAGGATTAACAGGAAAAAGCAAAAAATTTCAGAATTGCACCGTGCAATGTGGAGATATTACTGTTTGTGCATTTACAATATTCATTGATTTTTGCCATTGAAAAACGTCCAGAAATGTTTGAAGCTACTGACTGAATGAAAGGAGCTGGCATCTCACTCTCTTTGAATCTTCTTTATCATGCTAGGATTAACAGGAAAAAGCTAAAAATTTCAGAATTGCACCGTGCAATGTGGAGATATTACTGTTTGTGCATTTACAATATTCATTGATTTTTGCCATTGAAAAACGTCCAGAAATGTTTGAAGCTACTGACTGAATGAAAGGAGCTGGCATCTCACTCTCTTTGAATCTTCTTTATCATGCTAGGATTAACAGGAAAAAGCAAAAAATTTCTGAATTGCACCGTGCAATGTGGAGATATTACTGTTTGTGCATTTACAATATTCATTGATTTTTGCCATTGAAAAACATGTTTTTCATATACCAGAAATGTTTGAAGCTACTGACTGAATGAAAGGAGCTGGCATCTCACTCTCTTTGAATCTTCTTTATCATGCTAGGATTAACAGGAAAAAGCTAAAAATTTCAGAATTGCACCGTGCAATGTGGAGATATTACTGTTTGTGCATTTACAATATTCATTGATTTTTGCCATTGAAAAACGTCCAGAAATGTTTGAAGCTACTGACTGAATGAAAGGAGCTGGCATCTCACTCTCTTTGAATCTTCTTTATCATGCTAGGATTAACAGGAAAAAGCTAAAAATTTCAGAATTGCACCGTGCAATGTGGAGATATTACTGTTTGTGCATTTACAATATTCATTGATTTTTGCCATTGAAAAACATGTTTTTCATATACCAGAAATGTTTGAAGCTACTGACTGAATGAAAGGAGCTGGCATCTCACTCTCTTTGAATCTTCTTTATCATGCTAGGATTAACAGGAAAAAGCAAAAAATTTCAGAATTGCACCGTGCAATGTGGAGATATTACTGTTTGTGCATTTACAATATTCATTGATTTTTGCCATTGAAAAACGTCCAGAAATGTTTGAAGCTACTGACTGAATGAAAGGAGCTGGCATCTCACTCTCTTTGAATCTTCTTTATCATGCTAGGATTAACAGGAAAAAGCAAAAAATTTCAGAATTGCACCGTGCAATGTGGAGATATTACTGTTTGTGCATTTACAATATTCATTGATTTTTGCCATTGAAAAACATGTTTTTCATATACCAGAAATGTTTGAAGCTACTGACTGAATGAAAGGAGCTGGCATCTCACTCTCTTTGAATCTTCTTTATCATGCTAGGATTAACAGGAAAAAGCTAAAAATTTCAGAATTGCACCGTGCAATGTGGAGATATTACTGTTTGTGCATTTACAATATTCATTGATTTTTGCCATTGAAAAACATGTTTTTCATATACCAGAAATGTTTGAAGCTACTGACTGAATGAAAGGAGCTGGCATCTCACTCTCTTTGAATCTTCTTTATCATGCTAGGATTAGCAGGAAAAAGCTAAAAATTTCAGAATTGCACCGTGCAATGTGGAGATATTACTGTTTGTGCATTTACAATATTCATTGATTTTTGCCATTGAAAAACGTCCAGAAATGTTTGAAGCTACTGACTGAATGAAAGGAGCTGGCATCTCACTCTCTTTGAATCTTCTTTATCATGCTAGGATTAGCAGGAAAAAGCAAAAAATTTCAGAATTGCACCGTGCAATGTGGAGATATTACTGTTTGTGCATTTACAATATTCATTGATTTTTGCCATTGAAAAACATGTTTTTCATATACCAGAAATGTTTGAAGCTACTGACTGAATGAAAGGAGCTGGCATCTCACTCTCTTTGAATCTTCTTTATCATGCTAGGATTAACAGGAAAAAGCTAAAAATTTCAGAATTGCACCGTGCAATGTGGAGATATTACTGTTTGTGCATTTACAATATTCATTGATTTTTGCCATTGAAAAACGTCCAGAAATGTTTGAAGCTACTGACTGAATGAAAGGAGCTGGCATCTCACTCTCTTTGAATCTTCTTTATCATGCTAGGATTAACAGGAAAAAGCAAAAAATTTCAGAATTGCACCGTGCAATGTGGAGATATTACTGTTTGTGCATTTACAATATTCATTGATTTTTGCCATTGAAAAACATGTTTTTCATATACCAGAAATGTTTGAAGCTACTGACTGAATGAAAGGAGCTGGCATCTCACTCTCTTTGAATCTTCTTTATCATGCTAGGATTAACAGGAAAAAGCTAAAAATTTCAGAATTGCACCGTGCAATGTGGAGATATTACTGTTTGTGCATTTACAATATTCATTGATTTTTGCCATTGAAAAACATGTTTTTCATATACCAGAAATGTTTGAAGCTACTGACTGAATGAAAGGAGCTGGCATCTCACTCTCTTTGAATCTTCTTTATCATGCTAGGATTAACAGGAAAAAGCTAAAAATTTCAGAATTGCACCGTGCAATGTGGAGATATTACTGTTTGTGCATTTACAATATTCATTGATTTTTGCCATTGAAAAACATGTTTTTCATATACCAGAAATGTTTGAAGCTACTGACTGAATGAAAGGAGCTGGCATCTCACTCTCTTTGAATCTTCTTTATCATGCTAGGATTAACAGGAAAAAGCTAAAAATTTCAGAATTGCACCGTGCAATGTGGAGATATTACTGTTTGTGCATTTACAATATTCATTGATTTTTGCCATTGAAAAACATGTTTTTCATATACCAGAAATGTTTGAAGCTACTGACTGAATGAAAGGAGCTGGCATCTCACTCTCTTTGAATCTTCTTTATCATGCTAGGATTAACAGGAAAAAGCTAAAAATTTCAGAATTGCACCGTGCAATGTGGAGATATTACTGTTTGTGCATTTACAATATTCATTGATTTTTGCCATTGAAAAACATGTTTTTCATATACCAGAAATGTTTGAAGCTACTGACTGAATGAAAGGAGCTGGCATCTCACTCTCTTTGAATCTTCTTTATCATGCTAGGATTAGCAGGAAAAAGCAAAAAATTTCAGAATTGCACCGTGCAATGTGGAGATATTACTGTTTGTGCATTTACAATATTCATTGATTTTTGCCATTGAAAAACGTCCAGAAATGTTTGAAGCTACTGACTGAATGAAAGGAGCTGGCATCTCACTCTCTTTGAATCTTCTTTATCATGCTAGGATTAACAGGAAAAAGCTAAAAATTTCAGAATTGCACCGTGCAATGTGGAGATATTACTGTTTGTGCATTTACAATATTCATTGATTTTTGCCATTGAAAAACGTCCAGAAATGTTTGAAGCTACTGACTGAATGAAAGGAGCTGGCATCTCACTCTCTTTGAATCTTCTTTATCATGCTAGGATTAACAGGAAAAAGCTAAAAATTTCAGAATTGCACCGTGCAATGTGGAGATATTACTGTTTGTGCATTTACAATATTCATTGATTTTTGCCATTGAAAAACGTCCAGAAATGTTTGAAGCTACTGACTGAATGAAAGGAGCTGGCATCTCACTCTCTTTGAATCTTCTTTATCATGCTAGGATTAACAGGAAAAAGCTAAAAATTTCAGAATTGCACCGTGCAATGTGGAGATATTACTGTTTGTGCATTTACAATATTCATTGATTTTTGCCATTGAAAAACATGTTTTTCATATACCAGAAATGTTTGAAGCTACTGACTGAATGAAAGGAGCTGGCATCTCACTCTCTTTGAATCTTCTTTATCATGCTAGGATTAACAGGAAAAAGCTAAAAATTTCAGAATTGCACCGTGCAATGTGGAGATATTACTGTTTGTGCATTTACAATATTCATTGATTTTTGCCATTGAAAAACATGTTTTTCATATACCAGAAATGTTTGAAGCTACTGACTGAATGAAAGGAGCTGGCATCTCACTCTCTTTGAATCTTCTTTATCATGCTAGGATTAACAGGAAAAAGCTAAAAATTTCAGAATTGCACCGTGCAATGTGGAGATATTACTGTTTGTGCATTTACAATATTCATTGATTTTTGCCATTGAAAAACGTCCAGAAATGTTTGAAGCTACTGACTGAATGAAAGGAGCTGGCATGTCACTCTCTTTGAATCTTCTTTATCATGCTAGGATTAACAGGAAAAAGCTAAAAATTTCAGAATTGCACCGTGCAATGTGGAGATATTACTGTTTGTGCATTTACAATATTCATTGATTTTTGCCATTGAAAAACGTCCAGAAATGTTTGAAGCTACTGACTGAATGAAAGGAGCTGGCATCTCACTCTCTTTGAATCTTCTTTATCATGCTAGGATTAGCAGGAAAAAGCAAAAAATTTCAGAATTGCACCGTGCAATGTGGAGATATTACTGTTTGTGCATTTACAATATTCATTGATTTTTGCCATTGAAAAACGTCCAGAAATGTTTGAAGCTACTGACTGAATGAAAGGAGCTGGCATCTCACTCTCTTTGAATCTTCTTTATCATGCTAGGATTAGCAGGAAAAAGCAAAAAATTTCAGAATTGCACCGTGCAATGTGGAGATATTACTGTTTGTGCATTTACAATATTCATTGATTTTTGCCATTGAAAAACGTCCAGAAATGTTTGAAGCTACTGACTGAATGAAAGGAGCTGGCATCTCACTCTCTTTGAATCTTCTTTATCATGCTAGGATTAACAGGAAAAAGCTAAAAATTTCAGAATTGCACCGTGCAATGTGGAGATATTACTGTTTGTGCATTTACAATATTCATTGATTTTTGCCATTGAAAAACGTCCAGAAATGTTTGAAGCTACTGACTGAATGAAAGGAGCTGGCATCTCACTCTCTTTGAATCTTCTTTATCATGCTAGGATTAACAGGAAAAAGCTAAAAATTTCAGAATTGCACCGTGCAATGTGGAGATATTACTGTTTGTGCATTTACAATATTCATTGATTTTTGCCATTGAAAAACGTCCAGAAATGTTTGAAGCTACTGACTGAATGAAAGGAGCTGGCATCTCACTCTCTTTGAATCTTCTTTATCATGCTAGGATTAACAGGAAAAAGCTAAAAATTTCAGAATTGCACCGTGCAATGTGGAGATATTACTGTTTGTGCATTTACAATATTCATTGATTTTTGCCATTGAAAAACATGTTTTTCATATACCAGAAATGTTTGAAGCTACTGACTGAATGAAAGGAGCTGGCATCTCACTCTCTTTGAATCTTCTTTATCATGCTAGGATTAACAGGAAAAAGCTAAAAATTTCAGAATTGCACCGTGCAATGTGGAGATATTACTGTTTGTGCATTTACAATATTCATTGATTTTTGCCATTGAAAAACGTCCAGAAATGTTTGAAGCTACTGACTGAATGAAAGGAGCTGGCATCTCACTCTCTTTGAATCTTCTTTATCATGCTAGGATTAACAGGAAAAAGCTAAAAATTTCAGAATTGCACCGTGCAATGTGGAGATATTACTGTTTGTGCATTTACAATATTCATTGATTTTTGCCATTGAAAAACATGTTTTTCATATACCAGAAATGTTTGAAGCTACTGACTGAATGAAAGGAGCTGGCATCTCACTCTCTTTGAATCTTCTTTATCATGCTAGGATTAGCAGGAAAAAGCAAAAAATTTCAGAATTGCACCGTGCAATGTGGAGATATTACTGTTTGTGCATTTACAATATTCATTGATTTTTGCCATTGAAAAACGTCCAGAAATGTTTGAAGCTACTGACTGAATGAAAGGAGCTGGCATCTCACTCTCTTTGAATCTTCTTTATCATGCTAGGATTAACAGGAAAAAGCTAAAAATTTCAGAATTGCACCGTGCAATGTGGAGATATTACTGTTTGTGCATTTACAATATTCATTGATTTTTGCCATTGAAAAACATGTTTTTCATATACCAGAAATGTTTGAAGCTACTGACTGAATGAAAGGAGCTGGCATCTCACTCTCTTTGAATCTTCTTTATCATGCTAGGATTAACAGGAAAAAGCTAAAAATTTCAGAATTGCACCGTGCAATGTGGAGATATTACTGTTTGTGCATTTACAATATTCATTGATTTTTGCCATTGAAAAACGTCCAGAAATGTTTGAAGCTACTGACTGAATGAAAGGAGCTGGCATCTCACTCTCTTTGAATCTTCTTTATCATGCTAGGATTAGCAGGAAAAAGCAAAAAATTTCAGAATTGCACCGTGCAATGTGGAGATATTACTGTTTGTGCATTTACAATATTCATTGATTTTTGCCATTGAAAAACGTCCAGAAATGTTTGAAGCTACTGACTGAATGAAAGGAGCTGGCATCTCACTCTCTTTGAATCTTCTTTATCATGCTAGGATTAGCAGGAAAAAGCAAAAAATTTCAGAATTGCACCGTGCAATGTGGAGATATTACTGTTTGTGCATTTACAATATTCATTGATTTTTGCCATTGAAAAACGTCCAGAAATGTTTGAAGCTACTGACTGAATGAAAGGAGCTGGCATCTCACTCTCTTTGAATCTTCTTTATCATGCTAGGATTAACAGGAAAAAGCTAAAAATTTCAGAATTGCACCGTGCAATGTGGAGATATTACTGTTTGTGCATTTACAATATTCATTGATTTTTGCCATTGAAAAACATGTTTTTCATATACCAGAAATGTTTGAAGCTACTGACTGAATGAAAGGAGCTGGCATCTCACTCTCTTTGAATCTTCTTTATCATGCTAGGATTAACAGGAAAAAGCTAAAAATTTCAGAATTGCACCGTGCAATGTGGAGATATTACTGTTTGTGCATTTACAATATTCATTGATTTTTGCCATTGAAAAACGTCCAGAAATGTTTGAAGCTACTGACTGAATGAAAGGAGCTGGCATCTCACTCTCTTTGAATCTTCTTTATCATGCTAGGATTAACAGGAAAAAGCTAAAAATTTCAGAATTGCACCGTGCAATGTGGAGATATTACTGTTTGTGCATTTACAATATTCATTGATTTTTGCCATTGAAAAACATGTTTTTCATATACCAGAAATGTTTGAAGCTACTGACTGAATGAAAGGAGCTGGCATCTCACTCTCTTTGAATCTTCTTTATCATGCTAGGATTAACAGGAAAAAGCTAAAAATTTCAGAATTGCACCGTGCAATGTGGAGATATTACTGTTTGTGCATTTACAATATTCATTGATTTTTGCCATTGAAAAACATGTTTTTCATATACCAGAAATGTTTGAAGCTACTGACTGAATGAAAGGAGCTGGCATCTCACTCTCTTTGAATCTTCTTTATCATGCTAGGATTAACAGGAAAAAGCTAAAAAATTCAGAATTGCACCGTGCAATGTGGAGATATTACTGTTTGTGCATTTACAATATTCATTGATTTTTGCCATTGAAAAACATCCAGAAATGTTTGAAGCTACTGACTGAATGAAAGGAGCTGGCATCTCACTCTCTTTGAATCTTCTTTATCATGCTAGGATTAACAGGAAAAAGCTAAAAATTTCAGAATTGCACCGTGCAATGTGGAGATATTACTGTTTGTGCATTTACAATATTCATTGATTTTTGCCATTGAAAAACGTCCAGAAATGTTTGAAGCTACTGACTGAATGAAAGGAGCTGGCATCTCACTCTCTTTGAATCTTCTTTATCATGCTAGGATTAACAGGAAAAAGCTAAAAATTTCAGAATTGCACCGTGCAATGTGGAGATATTACTGTTTGTGCATTTACAATATTCATTGATTTTTGCCATTGAAAAACGTCCAGAAATGTTTGAAGCTACTGACTGAATGAAAGGAGCTGGCATCTCACTCTCTTTGAATCTTCTTTATCATGCTAGGATTAACAGGAAAAAGCAAAAAATTTCAGAATTGCACCGTGCAATGTGGAGATATTACTGTTTGTGCATTTACAATATTCATTGATTTTTGCCATTGAAAAACGTCCTGAAATGTTTGAAGCTACTGACTGAATGAAAGGAGCTGGCATCTCACTCTCTTTGAATCTTCTTTATCATGCTAGGATTAACAGGAAAAAGCTAAAAATTTCAGAATTGCACCGTGCAATGTGGAGATATTACTGTTTGTGCATTTACAATATTCATTGATTTTTGCCATTGAAAAACGTCCAGAAATGTTTGAAGCTACTGACTGAATGAAAGGAGCTGGCATCTCACTCTCTTTGAATCTTCTTTATCATGCTAGGATTAACAGGAAAAAGCAAAAAATTTCTGAATTGCACCGTGCAATGTGGAGATATTACTGTTTGTGCATTTACAATATTCATTGATTTTTGCCATTGAAAAACATGTTTTTCATATACCAGAAATGTTTGAAGCTACTGACTGAATGAAAGGAGCTGGCATCTCACTCTCTTTGAATCTTCTTTATCATGCTAGGATTAACAGGAAAAAGCTAAAAATTTCAGAATTGCACCGTGCAATGTGGAGATATTACTGTTTGTGCATTTACAATATTCATTGATTTTTGCCATTGAAAAACGTCCAGAAATGTTTGAAGCTACTGACTGAATGAAAGGAGCTGGCATCTCACTCTCTTTGAATCTTCTTTATCATGCTAGGATTAACAGGAAAAAGCTAAAAATTTCAGAATTGCACCGTGCAATGTGGAGATATTACTGTTTGTGCATTTACAATATTCATTGATTTTTGCCATTGAAAAACATGTTTTTCATATACCAGAAATGTTTGAAGCTACTGACTGAATGAAAGGAGCTGGCATCTCACTCTCTTTGAATCTTCTTTATCATGCTAGGATTAACAGGAAAAAGCAAAAAATTTCAGAATTGCACCGTGCAATGTGGAGATATTACTGTTTGTGCATTTACAATATTCATTGATTTTTGCCATTGAAAAACGTCCAGAAATGTTTGAAGCTACTGACTGAATGAAAGGAGCTGGCATCTCACTCTCTTTGAATCTTCTTTATCATGCTAGGATTAACAGGAAAAAGCAAAAAATTTCAGAATTGCACCGTGCAATGTGGAGATATTACTGTTTGTGCATTTACAATATTCATTGATTTTTGCCATTGAAAAACATGTTTTTCATATACCAGAAATGTTTGAAGCTACTGACTGAATGAAAGGAGCTGGCATCTCACTCTCTTTGAATCTTCTTTATCATGCTAGGATTAACAGGAAAAAGCTAAAAATTTCAGAATTGCACCGTGCAATGTGGAGATATTACTGTTTGTGCATTTACAATATTCATTGATTTTTGCCATTGAAAAACATGTTTTTCATATACCAGAAATGTTTGAAGCTACTGACTGAATGAAAGGAGCTGGCATCTCACTCTCTTTGAATCTTCTTTATCATGCTAGGATTAGCAGGAAAAAGCTAAAAATTTCAGAATTGCACCGTGCAATGTGGAGATATTACTGTTTGTGCATTTACAATATTCATTGATTTTTGCCATTGAAAAACGTCCAGAAATGTTTGAAGCTACTGACTGAATGAAAGGAGCTGGCATCTCACTCTCTTTGAATCTTCTTTATCATGCTAGGATTAGCAGGAAAAAGCAAAAAATTTCAGAATTGCACCGTGCAATGTGGAGATATTACTGTTTGTGCATTTACAATATTCATTGATTTTTGCCATTGAAAAACATGTTTTTCATATACCAGAAATGTTTGAAGCTACTGACTGAATGAAAGGAGCTGGCATCTCACTCTCTTTGAATCTTCTTTATCATGCTAGGATTAACAGGAAAAAGCTAAAAATTTCAGAATTGCACCGTGCAATGTGGAGATATTACTGTTTGTGCATTTACAATATTCATTGATTTTTGCCATTGAAAAACGTCCAGAAATGTTTGAAGCTACTGACTGAATGAAAGGAGCTGGCATCTCACTCTCTTTGAATCTTCTTTATCATGCTAGGATTAACAGGAAAAAGCAAAAAATTTCAGAATTGCACCGTGCAATGTGGAGATATTACTGTTTGTGCATTTACAATATTCATTGATTTTTGCCATTGAAAAACATGTTTTTCATATACCAGAAATGTTTGAAGCTACTGACTGAATGAAAGGAGCTGGCATCTCACTCTCTTTGAATCTTCTTTATCATGCTAGGATTAACAGGAAAAAGCTAAAAATTTCAGAATTGCACCGTGCAATGTGGAGATATTACTGTTTGTGCATTTACAATATTCATTGATTTTTGCCATTGAAAAACATGTTTTTCATATACCAGAAATGTTTGAAGCTACTGACTGAATGAAAGGAGCTGGCATCTCACTCTCTTTGAATCTTCTTTATCATGCTAGGATTAACAGGAAAAAGCTAAAAATTTCAGAATTGCACCGTGCAATGTGGAGATATTACTGTTTGTGCATTTACAATATTCATTGATTTTTGCCATTGAAAAACATGTTTTTCATATACCAGAAATGTTTGAAGCTACTGACTGAATGAAAGGAGCTGGCATCTCACTCTCTTTGAATCTTCTTTATCATGCTAGGATTAACAGGAAAAAGCTAAAAATTTCAGAATTGCACCGTGCAATGTGGAGATATTACTGTTTGTGCATTTACAATATTCATTGATTTTTGCCATTGAAAAACATGTTTTTCATATACCAGAAATGTTTGAAGCTACTGACTGAATGAAAGGAGCTGGCATCTCACTCTCTTTGAATCTTCTTTATCATGCTAGGATTAACAGGAAAAAGCTAAAAATTTCAGAATTGCACCGTGCAATGTGGAGATATTACTGTTTGTGCATTTACAATATTCATTGATTTTTGCCATTGAAAAACATGTTTTTCATATACCAGAAATGTTTGAAGCTACTGACTGAATGAAAGGAGCTGGCATCTCACTCTCTTTGAATCTTCTTTATCATGCTAGGATTAGCAGGAAAAAGCAAAAAATTTCAGAATTGCACCGTGCAATGTGGAGATATTACTGTTTGTGCATTTACAATATTCATTGATTTTTGCCATTGAAAAACGTCCAGAAATGTTTGAAGCTACTGACTGAATGAAAGGAGCTGGCATCTCACTCTCTTTGAATCTTCTTTATCATGCTAGGATTAACAGGAAAAAGCTAAAAATTTCAGAATTGCACCGTGCAATGTGGAGATATTACTGTTTGTGCATTTACAATATTCATTGATTTTTGCCATTGAAAAACGTCCAGAAATGTTTGAAGCTACTGACTGAATGAAAGGAGCTGGCATCTCACTCTCTTTGAATCTTCTTTATCATGCTAGGATTAACAGGAAAAAGCTAAAAATTTCAGAATTGCACCGTGCAATGTGGAGATATTACTGTTTGTGCATTTACAATATTCATTGATTTTTGCCATTGAAAAACGTCCAGAAATGTTTGAAGCTACTGACTGAATGAAAGGAGCTGGCATCTCACTCTCTTTGAATCTTCTTTATCATGCTAGGATTAACAGGAAAAAGCTAAAAATTTCAGAATTGCACCGTGCAATGTGGAGATATTACTGTTTGTGCATTTACAATATTCATTGATTTTTGCCATTGAAAAACATGTTTTTCATATACCAGAAATGTTTGAAGCTACTGACTGAATGAAAGGAGCTGGCATCTCACTCTCTTTGAATCTTCTTTATCATGCTAGGATTAACAGGAAAAAGCTAAAAATTTCAGAATTGCACCGTGCAATGTGGAGATATTACTGTTTGTGCATTTACAATATTCATTGATTTTTGCCATTGAAAAACATGTTTTTCATATACCAGAAATGTTTGAAGCTACTGACTGAATGAAAGGAGCTGGCATCTCACTCTCTTTGAATCTTCTTTATCATGCTAGGATTAACAGGAAAAAGCTAAAAATTTCAGAATTGCACCGTGCAATGTGGAGATATTACTGTTTGTGCATTTACAATATTCATTGATTTTTGCCATTGAAAAACGTCCAGAAATGTTTGAAGCTACTGACTGAATGAAAGGAGCTGGCATGTCACTCTCTTTGAATCTTCTTTATCATGCTAGGATTAACAGGAAAAAGCTAAAAATTTCAGAATTGCACCGTGCAATGTGGAGATATTACTGTTTGTGCATTTACAATATTCATTGATTTTTGCCATTGAAAAACGTCCAGAAATGTTTGAAGCTACTGACTGAATGAAAGGAGCTGGCATCTCACTCTCTTTGAATCTTCTTTATCATGCTAGGATTAGCAGGAAAAAGCAAAAAATTTCAGAATTGCACCGTGAAATGTGGAGATATTACTGTTTGTGCATTTACAATATTCATTGATTTTTGCCATTGAAAAACGTCCAGAAATGTTTGAAGCTACTGACTGAATGAAAGGAGCTGGCATCTCACTCTCTTTGAATCTTCTTTATCATGCTAGGATTAGCAGGAAAAAGCAAAAAATTTCAGAATTGCACCGTGCAATGTGGAGATATTACTGTTTGTGCATTTACAATATTCATTGATTTTTGCCATTGAAAAACGTCCAGAAATGTTTGAAGCTACTGACTGAATGAAAGGAGCTGGCATCTCACTCTCTTTGAATCTTCTTTATCATGCTAGGATTAACAGGAAAAAGCTAAAAATTTCAGAATTGCACCGTGCAATGTGGAGATATTACTGTTTGTGCATTTACAATATTCATTGATTTTTGCCATTGAAAAACGTCCAGAAATGTTTGAAGCTACTGACTGAATGAAAGGAGCTGGCATCTCACTCTCTTTGAATCTTCTTTATCATGCTAGGATTAACAGGAAAAAGCTAAAAATTTCAGAATTGCACCGTGCAATGTGGAGATATTACTGTTTGTGCATTTACAATATTCATTGATTTTTGCCATTGAAAAACGTCCAGAAATGTTTGAAGCTACTGACTGAATGAAAGGAGCTGGCATCTCACTCTCTTTGAATCTTCTTTATCATGCTAGGATTAACAGGAAAAAGCTAAAAATTTCAGAATTGCACCGTGCAATGTGGAGATATTACTGTTTGTGCATTTACAATATTCATTGATTTTTGCCATTGAAAAACATGTTTTTCATATACCAGAAATGTTTGAAGCTACTGACTGAATGAAAGGAGCTGGCATCTCACTCTCTTTGAATCTTCTTTATCATGCTAGGATTAACAGGAAAAAGCTAAAAATTTCAGAATTGCACCGTGCAATGTGGAGATATTACTGTTTGTGCATTTACAATATTCATTGATTTTTGCCATTGAAAAACGTCCAGAAATGTTTGAAGCTACTGACTG